>NW_025953387.1:0-19458 GCF_018812025.1 Megalobrama amblycephala | reverse complement strand
TATGACAATATATATAGCCTAACACTGATATAAGTGATTACTCGGATTTAAACCTACCTATATTGAAGTTATATAAAATATTCACAGGCAGATTTGCTTTATGTATTTCCCCGGCGTCGAAATCAGGCACATTTAAATGTCAGGAAACACGACTCCTGGCTGCATGTCAATATCCATGGATTAGGTTGTTTTGACAAGTTGTAAGAAACACTTTCGAGCCAAACCTTTTGTTTGTTTTACTCACGTTTTCACAGTTTCCACTATTAAATCCAGTCATGCAGCAGGTTCTTTTACCACTCAGTCCAGCTCTCTATAGAGGGTATGCATCGACGTCACTTTTCCGCCGGAACGCGCTCTCTCAGCCACTGGTGTCAAAGGTATTCACAGTCAATACTCAAGTAGAAGTATAGATGCTAGGGTTTAAAAATACTTCTGTAGAAGTTGAATATCAACTCAAGCTTTTTACTCAAGTAAAAGTGTAAAAGTACTCAAAGTTTCAAAACTACTTAAAGTATAAAAGTAAAAGTAATGTAGGGGAAAAAATGCCATTAAGGACAAAAGCTTAGGCCGCGCCACAGGGGCCTATTGTGTTCTCCACCTCCTAAAAAAAAAACATTTTTCTAAAGGCTATAAAGACTATAATGTTATATTAAAATGTTAATGTTGAAAAATTCGGGATGCCTATATGCCCATTGAAAATGAACGCATTTTAGTACAATGCAAATACATTAAAGCACCATATATGTGTACTACTGAGCATTAACCTGTTTCATGGAGTGGAAGATATGATGGCTAGTTGCCTATAAGCATGGGCGTAGGTTTAGGGGGGGACGCTAGGTACTAGTCTCTATCAATATTTTGAGATGACAAATTTGTCCCCACCAATATTAGCAAGCTCATTTGAACTGCTATTTGGATCTTTGCACTGCTATTTGGATCGATTCTAACGGCCAGGACGACGACAGTACAAGAAACGCCGTAATTTGATTGGCGGCGGGGTATCTGACAGGCTACACGCGCGGGCCGGTACTACTTTTGTGCTTGCACCAGCAGCGAGCGGGTGGTGTGTGTGTGTGTGTGTGTGTGTGTGTGTTGACGACGCCGACGGTAAGTTACCAGGGCTGTCTCTCTGCCACATACAAAGGCCAGAGTAAAAACATTTTGAATATTCCGTTTTTTTGCCCCTTTTTGTACTTTGTAGATGCCACCCAAGAAGAAGAAAGGGGACATAAGAAGCTTTTTCATAAAGCAGAGTCAGAGTGTAAGTAGGCAAAATAACTAGCTAGCCACACAAATAAACTAGCAGTAGTGACTGACCAGGCTTTCAAATGCAGATTCTACTGTGGAAAATAGTATTAACTGGTGATAGTATGTGTTACCCCGGATGATAGACTGCACTGACGAGACTGAAAACTTGGTTACGATCTACTATGTCTCAGCAGCGCCTTAATAATGTAACTGTATGTCATGTACATCAAGAGGCCCTTGACAAAGTGGACCTTAACGATGTAGGCCAACAGTTTGTATCTGTAAATGACAGACGTAGGCATCTGTTTGGAAAGTTTAGACAAAAGGAAGGAATCAAGAAAATGCAGTAAAATGTGGAAAGTAGCCATAATGGAGTTATCATTTTCAGTGCCAATTAGTAGAATAAAGATGTTTTTTTGCTTTGTTTTTTGGTTTATTATTATGCTCCAAAAGTTCTCAAAGGCTACCTCTTGCAACAGTGTTTTTTTTTTTTTTTTTGTAAGTATAAATAGGCTACTAAGGTACATAGTAAATTATGTTTGTTTGTTAATAAACCGTATGGTTGTTCAGCATTTCACATTCCCAGGTATTAAAGTGAGTGTACTGGAGGGTAAATAGTGTTTATAATAGAAAAAGGTTATTATATTTATTTATTTAGATTTGTTTCCTTGTGGTAGAGAATTTTTTGTTAGTGTAAATACTAATGTACATAATAATTTCTGTTAATAAAACGTTTGGTTGTGCAGCATTACACAGTCTCAGGTTTTTATTTTTATTTTTTGAGAGTGCATTTTTGAGATTATACAGTTATACTAGCTCTTTAGGGACAGTATACAGGATGGTATATTGGGGTCAGGAATCCTGACTCAGGATACAATAAATTAGATGAAGTAGATTCACTTCTGTATTGTGATATTCTGTATTGCCAACAGTCTGAAATAAAAAAGGAAATCACCATTAAATCACTGGTATCTTACAACAAAAGTAAGAAAAGCTGAGACCAAACCTACGCCCATGCCTACACCTCTGTTAATTCTGTAAACTCTGTAATGTTTTGTAGAGTAGTTTGTTTATGTAAAAATTATTTAATCCAAATGGATGGAAAATTTGAATGTAATTCAATTTTTTTTTTGAGTGAACATATAATAATAGAGAGAAGTTTAGAAAATGTGTATTTTATCTACTTATTTTCGCTTCACGTCCACGAACAGCAGCAATCCTAACGGTCGAGTGATTCCAGTCAGCTCCGCTGCTCCACCGTGTGCTTTGAAGAGACTGCATCCTTGCGCCGGGCGGTAATTCCTTCATTTCAATATTTAAACTCTACATTGTTGAAATGTCCGCGTATTTCAACAAGGAATGTATGATTATATTATATTACGAGATTATATTATGAAAAGAAATTCGTTACGAAACGAAACATTGAACGCAGCAGAACTACTTTGACAAGCGGAACAGTCAGAGTAGTGATTAAGTCCAATAAAAAAAAAAAAAAAAAACGGAAATTTTATGTTATTTCACAGTTACATGGTTTTCCACATTATTTTATAGCGGATATGTAAATTTACATTATATTTCTGTGATTTTACAGAATATTCAAAATACAGAAAAAAATCTGTAAAATATTAATCAACATTTTATGTAAAATTACACATTATTCTGTAAAAATACAGAACATTTCTTTTAAAAAACAGAAATTTAATGTAATACTAAAATACATGCAATTCCCTGTAAATTTTATAGTGGAAAATAAATTACAGCAAATATCAGTAAAACAACAGGCATTTCAGTGTATAATGACAAAACGGGAAAAATCTGTAAAAAAAAAAAAAAAATACAGACCATTACCTGTAAATTTACATTTATTTTTAACAGTGTATATTGAAGAAGTCATTCAAATAATTTAACATAAATATAAATGTTGATTAATAACTTAAAAGATATATATTGAAGCGGCAGTGGATTCCAGAATCCACCCCTTCACTTCTAAATGATCCTTCTTTGAGATTTTCTTTGAGTGTTGCCCAAGTAGCAGTTTACAGCATTAGGAGCTCTGAATGTTTTTGGGGGGGATGCCTGTTGCATTGTTCGAGGACAGGTGTGAATGGTCTTGAATATGAACCTGTAAGTGCTCTGGGGGGATGTATGTGTTCCTTTAATATGATAAGTAGAGAGCATAATAGGCCAGCCAGACAGTATTGTTTGAATGTAGTAGTGGAATTTTGATTAGCATTTGCATTGAAATTATAATACTTTGATGGATAATACTTAGATCTCTACCCTCGACACATGATCTACCACCCTGTCTATTCTTTCAGTTTATCTACTACAATATAAGACCCATTTGTATTATTCACTTATTAATTTTTTTACTTTTTCCATTTCAGAATTCCAAGATGTCATCGGACCACCCCACTGGATGTACGCAAAGACATGATTGCACATTTCTCAGTAAAGACGAATAGAGAGGACACTGCAGATGCTGCAATAATGGATACACAAATACACTGTAGCAAGTGTAGCAATGTTTGTCTGTGCTTCTCAGATAAAAAGAACTTAGGCACTATCACTGCAAAACACAGACTTCATTCAAACCACATTGAAAGTGATAGAAGAAAAAGTTTTATGAATACAATTTTTTTCAATATTTTTTTTTCTCTTTGCATTTCAAAAGACATTCCAAAGTGTCCTGGCAGACAGTGGCCGTGGCCACCCCTTTGGCCACCCCACTCGCAACTGCTGTCTCTGTCTACTTTTTTGTTGACAAGAATTACGATTATTTAAACGCAGAATCGTCTCTTTAAGACAACTTCGCCTCAGCGCCAGGCGCAAGTCAGACGCGCGCGGAAATGATACAGGTGCCAAATGAGCTTCAGCAGAACAACAGTGAACGGCGAACATTATATATAGCTTACGCAAATGTTTCTCAACTGGTGGGTTGCAAGACCGCACACTTTTCAATCACGCGCAAATACGGCGCGCTGTACATTAATCGCTATAAATAAAACACAAAAGAAACTACGAGCATGCAACGTTGTAGTTCTGTCGTCTATTAAGTCATGAAATAACCATATATATGCCTCACATGTCTCTGGACTAAAATATTCTGCTATGTGAGATCACAATATAAGGCACAAGCTGATATGTAATTTTTTAAATGCATAAATAAATGTGAGAACTGTGCATTTGTAATAGAAGATACTAATTTTGCATTAATTTATAAAGTACAAACAAAAATGTATCACATTTAAATGCATTCAATTTTACATGCTGGCATATATGTGCTGTTGACTTCTGCTTCCACATCAGCAAATGAGAATTCAAACGAGAACACCTTTTTTTTCTCTTTGTACATAATGTTTAATTTAGGTATGATAGAACTGTTGCAATTATTTATTTTGACAATATAGAAAGTTAAACATTTAATGTTTACTTTTTTGGTTAGTTTTTGAAACAGACAAACTCAGAATTGTTGAAGTTCATTGATTATACACATACAATTCAATGAAGGAATAATCTACAGTATGTAGTTATCTGCATGTCTCATCCATGGAGATGCAACAATGGAGAACAAGCTATTGGGGGTTTTGAGAACCAGAACTGACTGAACAATTCAGCTATAGGGTGAGCCCCTTTATTAATATGCCTGCAAGTGAGGAATGAAAAAAAAACCCGTCAAATTCACTCATCATTCCATGATCTAATTCACTATCTCAGTTAAAATTAAGTAGGCTACAAATGGTATTCAGTTGTGTTGTAGGCACAGTCCAGTACATTATAGTCCAGTACATAAATAATTAAGATTGCTGGCCCCAGCCTGGCCACCCCTATGAAAAAATCCTGGCTCCGCCACTGTAAAGCTACTCTTTGGGTACAAAGACAATTTAGGAAATACTGCCAAAAAGACATGAACTTATCACCAAAAACAGCCTCTAGCATTTCATATGTATCAAGTATGCTTCTATTTTGTTTATGACACCTATGTAATTCTTTCTGTGTGTTTTTAAATGTTGATTACAGGTAAAATGAAAGAAAATCTACCTCAATTACAGAAAGTGTCTACTGTTTGGTATGGTTGTGATGGATGAATGTTTGTCAGTATTTTGGTGAAAAATTGATTTTTGTAAAATGTACAGCTTTTGAACTAGTAAAGTTAAATTTTTAGAGTTCTGATTAAAATTCCTAAAAACTTGAGAACAAAAGGGCCATACGGACACTATGCTAATTACATGCAAAACAGGAGCACAGGGCGTAGGACCCGCCCAAAACCATATCGGATTGGCTAAAACATCTGGAAAGGCGGAACCAACAAACTGTTTAAAATACGATGCCGCGCATTGGATTTTTGCTTTCACTTTCAAGTGCGCCTTTTCGTCTTGGCCTTCGCTGAGTCGACGGACCGACCATCATCCTGATTGCACGATCAACTTCTTCAAGAATTCACTCAAAGCCTGCAAGAACCTTCGTTGAAATTCACAGACAAAAGTCTTTTGTTCCAGCACCTTCTTGAGACGGACGTCGTCCTTCAGAAGTCTTGACTGAGCCACGCCGCTTCCTTCAACTCCGTCACGAAGGGAAAACTGCGTTTACAGGAGCAGCCAACACAAGTAAACACAAGTCTCCTAATTTTGCTGAGCTGGTGCAATTATATTCAGCAAATTAAACTATTGTTGAATTGCTAGTGTATTAATTCTCTCAGGTTGCGGTCAAAGAAACTTGTTAAAACTAAATAATTGGGGAATCCATTTACCTTCAAACAATAACCTCTCAATATTTTTCTGAAACTGAATGAATGTGTGTGTGTGCGTGTTTTTTTTTTTTTTTTTTCGTTAGATTAGTTTGTGTGTTAGTAGTTTAGTTCAATAAATTCTTGTGTTGATTTTTCACGCATACAGTGTCTTGTGCTGTGCTTACCAAATTGCTGCCTTCAACAAAGATTGTGCTACCTTGCTCATAATCATAATTAATAATCATAACAAAATATTATTATTTCAGTGGCCACGGGATAATATTTTGTCCAGAATTGGTAAAATAATTTTAAGCTCAATTTCTCGGTGTACGAATAATTGATAAAGAATTAAAATATTGATTCTGAATCATTTACGGTTAATCCGGTTCTTATTAAATGTAATTTAATTACAATTTTGATTAATTATTTGGGTTGATTCCTACAACATGAATGCATTTGAACATCTGCCCTCTCTTACTAGTTATTAGTAATGCCTGGACATTGTGGATGATTTTGCTCAATCTTGTGTATAAATATGAGGCTTCTTCCTTAACCTGAGAATGTTATGGTACACCGTCTCTGTGTCTGCTTGATCAGCTGATGATTGATATCTTTGAGGCTGCAGAATATTAATCTAACAATCAGTATTTTTTTTTTTATTGATCAGGTCAGTGCTGTAGCAATGCATCACCTCCTTTCCATGTTTTTACTGCTAGCCATTATTGGGCAGCATGTGAGCGTTCAGTTCCCAGGAAGACATTACAAATCAGTGTTGACCGTGTCTAACGGAATGTCCTGGGGGTCGTGGGGTCATCAGGACATGTGTCCAACTGGAATGTATGCTGCAGGATTCAGTCTGAGGGTAAGTTGGGCATTGACTATTTTGCTAATACACTGGTGGCTATAAGTGCTTCAGAAGTTCAAAACTGTGGAGTTGCAGTTAGTCAATTTATCTCCAGGGGCCAGTTGTTCAAAAGGTTTCATCAAAATGATCTGGATTTGAAAATCCCATATTTTGCTGTCCAGGATCAGGTAATCCATCTTACTTTTGTGCTGTTTTTTCAAAGCATAATTGGACTTTTCTCCTTTTGAACAACCCATTTTTAAGATTTGATCTAATCTGATTACTTTTGAACAACTGGCTCCTGCTGCACCTGCTTAAGATTTTTTAAGGGTCTGTAAAGAACATGAAGATAAATGTTACTATGAGAATTTAAATGTTACAATGGTTGGGCTAGTTTCAGCTCTTTCAATTGTCTTAATGTTGTTGTTGTTGTTGTCGTTTTAAGGTGGAAAGTCATGTCTCTGGTGATTTTGATGATACAGCACTCAATGGGATTCGTCTTCACTGTGTATATTGGTCCAGAGTATCAGAAGCATATGCTGTGTCCAACGCAGGACAGTAAGGGAGTCTGATTATTATCAATTCTTGCATTCAAGTGTTTAAGCTAGATAAGTAAATTGAGGATTTTCATGAAAATAATAATCAATTTGATCAAGAAACCTCTGTCTTTTCTTCAGCTGGGGTGAGTGGACAAATATCAAGTGGTGTCCTTCTGGATTCTTAAAGGCTTTCCAGCTGAGAGTCGAACCTTCCCAAGGAAAGGGTGATGATACGGCCGCAAACAACATCATGTGAGAATGTCTGGATTTATTTTGCTATTTAAGGACTCTGTTTTCCTTCATCAAGCAGTTCAATTAATATCACACTCAGTCGTGCTGCTGATTGTGGTTGTGATTAGGCCATAGGCTGCAGGTGATCATGTGACTGACATTCAATCCAGCAGCACAATTACATATTTTATCATAATATTGTCATATCTGAATGCTCTCCAGGTTCAGCTGCAGTGATGGTGTTGTGCTGACGGGTGACGGCACAGGCTGGGGTAATTGGGGCAACTGGAGCCCAGTGTGTGATGGAAGAGGAATCTGCGGCATCAAGACGCGGGTAGAAAATCCACAGGGGAATGGAGATGACACCGCTCTCAATGACGTGCAAATGTACTGCTGTGATTAAGGTGAAGTGATCGCAATCTAAACCTCAGACTGACACATGCTGCAGATCAACTAAATCTGTTTGTTCTTTCAGGTGTAGGAGGATGACAACAAGAACAGCAAGAAGACCAAATGGATTGTCATAACTGATCATCATACTATGATAATCTAACATGAACCATGTCATAAAACAGTTTTGTAAGGGATAATTCACATTTGCACAAAACAAAGAATCTGCCAAGATGTCATCGGACCACCCCACTGGATGTACGCAAAGACATGATTGCACATTTCTCAGTAAAGACGAAGACAGGGCACTGCAGATGCTGCAATAATGGATACACAAATACACTGTAGCAAGTGTAGCAATGTTTGTCTGTGCTTCTCAGATAAAAAGAACTTAGGCACTATCACTGCAAAACACAGACTTCATTCAAACCACATTGAAAGTGATAATAAATGCTTATTCATAAAAAAATATGATTGTTGTGTGATTATTACTCATGATATATACTGTTAAGGGGCTATGTAAGCAATCAACCCTGCAAATTAATGTTTAAATGCTCTGTATATCTGTTCAGACAAAGAGAGTACAAATACAGAAATTCTGCTCCTACCTAGGCCCAATGTTGCAATATTACAACATTTCCCTAAAAACTTACTAAAAAGTAAAAAAATTGAAAAATCTTTAATTTATGCATCAGAGGCCTCCTAAAACAATATCTGAGAGGTCAAAACAATTTTTGCTCTTTTTTTTTCTATATTTGGGTTTTACAGGGTTAATATTATGAACAGCAGCTACGCTAATTATTCTCCATTTGCTTTTTGTTTTACCTCAGGACTCCTGTGCTGAGGTGACTAGAGAGTATCAGCTTCAGTTTGGATCCAGCCTCTTATGAACACTTCAGATGACCAACACATGTGAAGAGACTCCTGTGAGGACTTCAGATGAAGCAACATCTGGATCAACATGCACATTCCCAAATTTCTATATCCTAATTATTGTTAACATTTAATCATTAATCTGCTAACAGTGATTGTAAATTAAATTGCCTAAATTATTATATTGTTAGCCAACTGCATGATTATATATGTACATTTCTGAAACCACATACACTGGACAGTCACCTCCAATAACAGATTACTGTAAATTGTAATGTTGACATTCATTCTCTATTGTTCTATTTGTGTTAAGTTATTATAATGAGTGAAGTTTACTGTTCAGTGCACTGATGCCTGGCTTATTATGGATAATAAAGTTTGTTAAATACCCTGCCTTTATTACATGTCTTTATCACATATGTTTGTACATAATCAAAAAATGAATAAATGCTTTGTGAAAAATATGCCTATTTCCAGTAACTTTCATTTGTCTAAAACAAGTTGAGCATCAAAGCATATAAGAAGAGACTTTACAATAAATAATTAATTTATTTCTCGTGGTACTTTGATGTCATACGCTGATCAGTCTGCGCAGCACTGATGCATCTCGAACAAGCCTTCTGACTACAGTCACTTGCCGCCACCTCCTGGTGGTTCAGTTTCATGTTTAAAAGTATAATTTTCCCAGCATTCCCCACTTTTTCAGACAGTCAACTTCTGATACCCCAAATGGATTCTCACTCTACAACAAGAGACAATACACTTGAGACAATACTATCAGAGTCTGAGGGCAGTCCTCATTCTCATTTTGTTATTTCTTGCAAAGGCAAAAGCTAAATACACCACTCTATGCCACACTGTTAAAAATAAATGTAAATTTGCAGGTAATGGTCTGTATTTTTTTTTTTTTTTTTTTTTTTTTTTTTTACAGATTTTTCCCGTTTTGTCATTATACACTGAAATGCCTGTTGTTTTACTGATATTTGCTGTAATTTATTTTCCACTATAAAATTTACAGGGAATTGCATGTATTTTAGTATTACATTAAATTTCTGTTTTTTAAAAGAAATGTTCTGTATTTTTACAGAATAATGTGTAATTTTACATAAAATGTTGATTAATATTTTACAGATTTTTTCTGTATTTTGAATATTCTGTAAAATCACAGAAATATAATGTAAATTTACATATCCGCTGTAAAATAATGTGGAAAACCATGTAACTGTGAAATAACATAAAATTTACGTTTTTTTTATTGGACTTAATCACTACTCTGACTGTTCCGCTTGTCAAAGTAGTTCTGCTGCGTTCAATGTTTCGTTTCGTAACGAATTTCTTTTCATAATATCATCTCGTAATATAATATAATCATACATTCTTTGTTGAAATACGCGGACATTTCAACAATGTAGAGTTTAAATATCGAAATGAAGGAATTCCCGCCCGGCGCAAGGATGCAGTCTCTTCAAAGCACACGGTGGAGCAGCGGAGCTGACTGGAATCACTGGACCGTTAGGATTGCTGCTGTTCGTGGACGTGAAGCGAAAATAAGCAGGTAAAACACACATTTTCTAAACTTCTCAAAAAGTCTGTTCACTCAAAAAAAAAAAAAAAAAAAAATTAATTACATTCAAATTTTCCATCATTTTGGATTACATAGTTTTTACATAAACAAACTACTCTACAAAACATTACAGAGTTTACAGAATTATTACAGAGGTGTAGGCCTAGATGTTGATGAATTATTGACATTCATTTGACGTTACCATCTTTGAGGTCAAGTTGTTGGCTTTAATTGGGTTCTTGGTTTCATTGCGTCAAGAGTTCTCCGGCTGCTATGAAATGAGTGTTTATAAAGCGACTTTGTCAATAAATGGTCAAGAGAACGTGTGGTTATTTATGGTTAGATGTTGATGATGCAGAGTTCATCGTTTAACAGAGGTGTAAAGACCAGGGGTCAGGAAAGTAAAAGTCTAACTGCCATATTTTTTATTTTCCACCCACTTAAGCGGTGATAAAGTTAATGAGATAATGAAGTGATTAATTGAGTGGTGATTGACCATTATTGAAGACACCTGATGATAACAAGCAGTAGAGCCCTGCATTTCTGCCCGAGCCCGACGGGCCCCGACTTATTTACGGCCCACGGGCCGGGCTTCGGTTCACGTCATAGCTCAGAGGCGGGCCGGGCCTCGGGCCTGTTTTAGGCTTCTCCTCCTTTTAATACTTTGGACATCCATTAATTAAAATAAACCATGAGAAGCTGATGATGGTAAAACAAACACATGCATAGATATAGTGCTGTGCTGGCGGAAACATGATGAGACCATAGCTGCGTCTCATTTCTGAGGCTGCGTGCGTCCTCATGTTTAGTGTAAGTGTAGCATTTTCCACAAACACGCTTTGTGTCCTTTTCCACTATTCTGATATTTTTACTGTTAATTTATTAAAAGAGTTCTATAGTAGAGTCTGTTTCATTACTCATGTTGTTTGTTTGACAGATGCCTTTTCAAGATAAACCCCAAGGGATCAAAAGCTGAGAAGAAACTTCAAGAAAGCAGATGACGTTCAGTCCACAGCATGTGTCAAACTCCGCTCCTGGGGGACCACTGTCCTGCAAAGTGCTCCAACCCGCTCCAGAACACCGGCCTTGGAAGTTTCTAGCAGTCCTAAAGACATTGATTAGCTGGTTCAGGTGTGTTTAATTAGTTTCTGTAGGGCCACTGTCCTGCAGAGTTTAGCTCCATCTCTGAGTTTGACACCCTTATTCAAAAGGTTACACTCTGAACTGCAGACTATGACTAGAAGGCATACATGGAGAACATTTCTTCAGAAGGGAGTCCAATCTCCCTCCATTCACTTGCACAGAAATTTTCATCAGTGTCACACAGACTTTAAGAACACTCACTCTTTCCTGCTTTGTTTAATTGTTTGTTTATTTAATGACATCCTTGTAATTCATCTGTTCTTAAACAAAGTGGTCAGGTTTTGAAGGCAGACTGTCTTAAACCTTATTATACTATGACAACACTGTAACTTTTTTTTCAATGTCGTGATAATACCGTATACTGTGATAAAAGCTTCAGCAATTAATCGCAACCATGAACATTTGAAAACCGTCACATGCCTACTTTATAAAAAAATGACTTATCATAAATTATCAAACATTAAGTGAGTTTCAGCTTTAAGACAAGGTTATCTGCCAATGCCAATGGGGTTAGAAAGCATATTAAACAAGATTATTTCATGATCCAATCAATTCCCTGAGTGCAAAATCAAGTCATGTCAATTTTTTTTTTTCTTTACATGACAGAAGTTTTTTCTTTGACACAACCCATATATACAACCATTTACATACAATCAAGTCAAGCCAAGCATAAGAATGCTTATATACAACAGGGTTAAAGGCGCTTTTGACTTTATTCTCCTTTAAACCTGTCAGTCACCAGCTAGAGTGCCCATGATTACCACCAGAGGGCACTCCACCCCAGACTACTGCCCCATCATCTTGGACAAAGTTCAAGTTATTTCACTCTGCGGCCATCTTTGAAACGCCTCTTGGGCATCCAAGTGCAGCTCCTATCTCTTTGAATGGGGAAACATCAAATTCTCTAAAGCTGTTTGCCAAGCCTTTCGATTAAATTTCATATTTGAAATCAGTTTGACTGAATGAGCTGTCAATGTTTCTTTCATGTTTTATTATATAGAATTCACGAGATTAATGTAACGTTGGTATTTTAACATAATATGTTAATAACAAGAATATCTATGGCAAGAGCTCTTTTCAGACGCTGCTTTCTATCCTCGTGATTATATTCTTTTGTCTCTTTGCCTATTGCTGTAATAGTAAAAAGACGAACATATACTGCACATTTGTGGTCAGTTCTCCCGATATAATTTACGATATATCCCATTAAAATTCACTAAAATGCACAAAGCATCTCTTGTTTTTCTCCTCTTGTTTTTTTCATCTCTAAATAAAATTATCTGTAAAAATTATGGAAATCACTTTGAAAATAGTATCATGCAATGCTTGAAGTTCATGAACATTTTTTATTAAGGCAACATATATTACATAATACAGATATCATTATAGTTAGGCCTATACCCGTCCGTTATTGCAAGAATTGTGCTTTTTATGGCCTTGAATATACCTTGTTGATGCTTTTACACTTTAAAATGTTCTTTTAAAGTTCGTTGGTTGAAGGGTGAGTAATGTCGTCTCATTCAACCCAGGTTTTTTAAAAACACATTATTGCATTAGAGCGAGCCGGAAGTTACACCCATAATTCGTGCAAAGTGTCATGGGGTGTAGGAATAAGTTGGATATTCCAATCCACTTTATATTCCAATAAGGTCACAATGTAGGATTTTGTGGTCAAATCATACTGTATTATATTGTGTTGACAAATCATCAATTAAATATTTACCATCTTATGACAAATCATCAATTAAATATTTACCATTATATTCTGCATAATTGGGTGTTTTTTAATAAACACTGACAAAAACTATACAAGGGCTGGACAATATGACAATATATATAGCCTAACACTGATATAAGTGATTACTCGGATTTAAACCTACCTATATTGAAGTTATATAAAATATTCACAGGCAGATTTGCTTTATGTATTTCCCCGGCGTCGAAATCAGGCACATTTAAATGTCAGGAAACACGACTCCTGGCTGCATGTCAATATCCATGGATTAGGTTGTTTTGACAAGTTGTAAGAAACACTTTCGAGCCAAACCTTTTGTTTGTTTTACTCACGTTTTCACAGTTTCCACTATTAAATCCAGTCATGCAGCAGGTTCTTTTACCACTCAGTCCAGCTCTCTATAGAGGGTATGCATCGACGTCACTTTTCCGCCGGAACGCGCTCTCTCAGCCACTGGTGTCAAAAGGTATTCACATTCAATACTCAAGTAGAAGTATAGATGCTAGGGTTTAAAAATACTTCTGTAGAAGTTGAATATCAACTCAAGCTTTTTACTCAAGTAAAAGTGTAAAAGTACTCAAAGTTTCAAAACTACTTAAAGTATAAAAGTAAAAGTAATGTAGGGGAAAAAATGCCATTAAGGACAAAAGCTTAGGCCGCGCCACAGGGGCCTATTGTGTTCTCCACCTCCTTAAAAAAAAAACATTTTTCTAAAGGCTATAAAGACTATAATATTATATTAAAATGTTAATGTTGAAAAATTCGGGATGCCTATATGCCCATTGAAAATGAACGCATTTTAGTACAATGCAAATACATTAAAGCACCATATATGTGTACTACTGAGCATTAACGTGTTTCATGGAGTGGAAGATATGATGGCTAGTTGCCTATAAGCATGGGCGTAGGTTTAGGGGGGGACGCTAGGTACTAGTCCCTATCAATATTTTGAGATGACAAATTTGTCCGCACCAATATTTAGCAAGCTCCTTTGAACTGCTATTTGGATCTTTGCACTACTATTTGGATCGATTCTAACGGCCAGGACGACGACGACAGTACAAGAAACGCCGTAATTTGATTGGCGGCGGGGTATCTGACAGGCTACACGCGCGGGCCGGTACTACTTTTGTGCTTGCACCAGCAGCGAGCGGGTGGTGTGTGTGTGTGTGTGTGTGTGTGTGTGTGTTGACGACGCCGACGGTAAGTTACCAGGGCTGTCTCTCTGCCACATACAAAGGCCAGAGTAAAAACATTTTGATATTCCGTTTTTTTGCCCCTTTTTGTACTTTGTAGATGCCACCCAAGAAGAAGAAAGGGGACATAAGAAGCTTTTTCATAAAGCAGAGTCAGAGTGTAAGTAGGCAAAATAACTAGCTAGCCACACAAATAAACTAGCAGTAGTGACTGACCAGGCTTTCAAATGCAGATTCTACTGTGGAAAATAGTATTAACTGGTGATAGTATGTGTTACCCCGGATGATAGACTGCACTGACGAGACTGAAAACTTGGTTACGATCTACTATGTCTCAGCAGCGCCTTAATAATGTAACTGTATGTCATGTACATCAAGAGGCCCTTGACAAAGTGGACCTTAACGATGTAGGCCAACAGTTTGTATCTGTAAATGACAGACGTAGGCATCTGTTTGGAAAGTTTAGACAAAAGGAAGGAATCAAGAAAATGCAGTAAAATGTGGAAAGTAGCCATAATGGAGTTATCATTTTCAGTGCCAATTAGTAGAATAAAGATGTTTTTTTGCTTTGTTTTTTGGTTTATTATTATGCTCCAAAAGTTCTCAAAGGCTACCTCTTGCAACAGTGTTTTTTTTTTTTTTTTTGTAAGTATAAATAGGCTACTAAGGTACATAGTAAATTATGTTTGTTTGTTAATAAACCGTATGGTTGTTCAGCATTTCACATTCCCAGGTATTAAAGTGAGTGTACTGGAGGGTAAATAGTGTTTATAATAGAAAAAGGTTATTATATTTATTTATTTAGATTTGTTTCCTTGTGGTAGAGAATTTTTTGTTAGTGTAAATACTAATGTACATAATAATTTCTGTTAATAAAACGTTTGGTTGTGCAGCATTACACAGTCTCAGGTTTTTATTTTTATTTTTTGAGAGTGCATTTTTGAGATTATACAGTTATACTAGCTCTTTAGGGACAGTATACAGGATGGTATATTGGGGTCAGGAATCCTGACTCAGGATACAATAAATTAGATGAAGTAGATTCACTTCTGTATTGTGATATTCTGTATTGCCAACAGTCTGAAATAAAAAAGGAAATCACCATTAAATCACTGGTATCTTACAACAAAAGTAAGAAAAGCTGAGACCAAACCTACGCCCATGCCTACACCTCTGTTAATTCTGTAAACTCTGTAATGTTTTGTAGAGTAGTTTGTTTATGTAAAAATTATTTAATCCAAATGGATGGAAAATTTGAATGTAATTCAATTTTTTTTTTTTTTGAGTGAACATATAATAATAGAGAGAAGTTTAGAAAATGTGTATTTTATCTACTTATTTTCGCTTCACGTCCACGAACAGCAGCAATCCTAACGGTCGAGTGATTCCAGTCAGCTCCGCTGCTCCACCGTGTGCTTTGAAGAGACTGCATCCTTGCGCCGGGCGGTAATTCCTTCATTTCAATATTTAAACTCTACATTGTTGAAATGTCCGCGTATTTCAACAAGGAATGTATGATTATATTATATTACGAGATGATATTATGAAAAGAAATTCGTTACGAAACGAAACATTGAACGCAGCAGAACTACTTTGACAAGCGGAACAGTCAGAGTAGTGATTAAGTCCAATAAAAAAATAAAATAAAAAAACGGAAATTTTATGTTATTTCACAGTTACATGGTTTTCCACATTATTTTATAGCGGATATGTAAATTTACATTATATTTCTGTGATTTTACAGAATATTCAAAATACAGAAAAAAATCTGTAAAATATTAATCAACATTTTATGTAAAATTACACATTATTCTGTAAAAATACAGAACATTTCTTTTAAAAAACAGAAATTTAATGTAATACTAAAATACATGCAATTCCCTGTAAATTTTATAGTGGAAAATAAATTACAGCAAATATCAGTAAAACAACAGGCATTTCAGTGTATAATGACAAAACGGGAAAAATCTGTAAAAAAAAAAATACAGACCATTACCTGTAAATTTACATTTATTTTTAACAGTGTATATTGAAGAAGTCATTCAAATAATTTAACATAAATATAAATGTTGATTAATAACTTAAAAGATATATATTGAAGCGGCAGTGGATTCCAGAATCCACCCCTTCACTTCTAAATGATCCTTCTTTGAGATTTTCTTTGAGTGTTGCCCAAGTAGCAGTTTACAGCATTAGGAGCTCTGAATGTTTTTGGGGGGGATGCCTGTTGCATTGTTCGAGGACAGGTGTGAATGGTCTTGAATATGAACCTGTAAGTGCTCTGGGGGGATGTATGTGTTCCTTTAATATGATAAGTAGAGAGCATAATAGGCCAGCCAGACAGTATTGTTTGAATGTAGTAGTGGAATTTTGATTAGCATTTGCATTGAAATTATAATACTTTGATGGATAATACTTAGATCTCTACCCTCGACACATGATCTACCACCCTGTCTATTCTTTCAGTTTATCTACTACAATATAAGACCCATTTGTATTATTCACTTATTAATTTTTTTACTTTTTCCATTTCAGAATTCCAAGATGTCATCGGACCACCCCACTGGATGTACGCAAAGACATGATTGCACATTTCTCAGTAAAGACGAATAGAGAGGACACTGCAGATGCTGCAATAATGGATACACAAATACACTGTAGCAAGTGTAGCAATGTTTGTCTGTGCTTCTCAGATAAAAAGAACTTAGGCACTATCACTGCAAAACACAGACTTCATTCAAACCACATTGAAAGTGATAGAAGAAAAAGTTTTATGAATACAATTTTTTTCAATATTTTTTTTTCTCTTTGCATTTCAAAAGACATTCCAAAGTGTCCTGGCAGACAGTGGCCGTGGCCACCCCTTTGGCCACCCCACTCGCAACTGCTGTCTCTGTCTACTTTTTTGTTGACAAGAATTACGATTATTTAAACGCAGAATCGTCTCTTTAAGACAACTTCGCCTCAGCGCCAGGCGCAAGTCAGACGCGCGCGGAAATGATACAGGTGCCAAATGAGCTTCAGCAGAACAACAGTGAACGGCGAACATTATATATAGCTTACGCAAATGTTTCTCAACTGGTGGGTTGCAAGACCGCACACTTTTCAATCACGCGCAAATACGGCGCGCTGTACATTAATCGCTATAAATAAAACACAAAAGAAACTACGAGCATGCAACGTTGTAGTTCTGTCGTCTATTAAGTCATGAAATAACCATATATATGCCTCACATGTCTCTGGACTAAAATATTCTGCTATGTGAGATCACAATATAAGGCACAAGCTGATATGTAATTTTTTAAATGCATAAATAAATGTGAGAACTGTGCATTTGTAATAGAAGATACTAATTTTGCATTAATTTATAAAGTACAAACAAAAATGTATCACATTTAAATGCATTCAATTTTACATGCTGGCATATATGTGCTGTTGACTTCTGCTTCCACATCAGCAAATGAGAATTCAAACGAGAACACCTTTTTTTTCTCTTTGTACATAATATTTAATTTAGGTATGATAGAACTGTTGCAATTATTTATTTTGACAATATAGAAAGTTAAACATTTAATGTTTACTTTTTTGGTTAGTTTTTGAAACAGACAAACTCAGAATTGTTGAAGTTCATTGATTATACACATACAATTCAATGAAGGAATAATCTACAGTATGTAGTTATCTGCATGTCTCATCCATGGAGATGCAACAATGGAGAACAAGCTATTGGGGGTTTTGAGAACCAGAACTGACTGAACAATTCAGCTATAGGGTGAGCCCCTTTATTAATATGCCTGCAAGTGAGGAATGAAAAAAAAACCCGTCAAATTCACTCATCATTCCATGATCTAATTCACTATCTCAGTTAAAATTAAGTAGGCTACAAATGGTATTCAGTTGTGTTGTAGGCACAGTCCAGTACATTATAGTCCAGTACATAAATAATTAAGATTGCTGGCCCCAGCCTGGCCACCCCTATGAAAAAATCCTGGCTCCGCCACTGTAAAGCTACTCTTTGGGTACAAAGACAATTTAGGAAATACTGCCAAAAAGACATGAACTTATCACCAAAAACAGCCTCTAGCATTTCATATGTATCAAGTATGCTTCTATTTTGTTTATGACACCTATGTAATTCTTTCTGTGTGTTTTTAAATGTTGATTACAGGTAAAATGAAAGAAAATCTACCTCAATTACAGAAAGTGTCTACTGTTTGGTATGGTTGTGATGGATGAATGTTTGTCAGTATTTTGGTGAAAAATTGATTTTTGTAAAATGTACAGCTTTTGAACTAGTAAAGTTAAATTTTTAGAGTTCTGATTAAAATTCCTAAAAACTTGAGAACAAAAGGGCCATACGGACACTATGCTAATTACATGCAAGAACAGGAGCACAGGGCGTAGGACCCGCCCAAAACCATATCGGATTGGCTAAAACATCTGGAAAGGCGGAACCAACAAACTGTTTAAAATACGATGCCGCGCATTGGATTTTTGCTTTCACTTTCAAGTGCGCCTTTTCGTCTTGGCCTTCGCTGAGTCGACGGACCGACCATCATCCTGATTGCACGATCAACTTCTTCAAGAATTCACTCAAAGCCTGCAAGAACCTTCGTTGAAATTCACAGACAAAAGTCTTTTGTTCCAGCACCTTCTTGAGACGGACGTCGTCCTTCAGAAGTCTTGACTGAGCCACGCCGCTTCCTTCAACTCCGTCACGAAGGGAAAACTGCGTTTACAGGAGCAGCCAACACAAGTAAACACAAGTCTCCTAATTTTGCTGAGCTGGTGCAATTATATTCAGCAAATTAAACTATTGTTGAATTGCTAGTGTATTAATTCTCTCAGGTTGCGGTCAAAGAAACTTGTTAAAACTAAATAATTGGGGAATCCATTTACCTTCAAACAATAACCTCTCAATATTTTTCTGAAACTGAATGAATGTGTGTGTGTGTGCGTGTTTTTT
>NW_025953386.1:0-158309 GCF_018812025.1 Megalobrama amblycephala | reverse complement strand
AAGGGGTGGCATGAGGTCCATGAGGGGTGGCAACACCAAAGGAAGTGCCCATGCATAGTTTTTGGAGATTTATGGCCTGACATACACAATTGTGTTCACAAACATTGCATTACCAAAATAAATAACAAGATTTCAATATCCATCATGGCACCAAGTAAAGGCACTATATGAAAAACATCAACAGATTTAAAATGAGTCTGACCTTGTATCACTAAAGGAGATGAGCAGTTTTATTAATATTACACAGGTTACTTCGATGGCATAAATCACATGTTTTAGTGCAAGTTAAAGAACAACAAAAACTTGTTTTTTGCAAACAATTTTTGAGTTTCTGTTATTAACAGAGGTGGGAATGTCTGTGTGTGTTCACCCAGAACACCCTATCAACTACATACTCTAGCAACACCCCAGCAATTGCAGCAAGAGCCTAGCAACCACCCAGAATCTCCTAGCAACCACCTAGCAACACTTTAGCAATCACCCAGAACATCTATATTCTAGCCTAACTGACCAAACTATTTATGTTTTTTAAACAAGACTTTAAGTTGGCTTTATGACAAGCCAGCATAAATTTGTCTTTCAAACTTTTCAATCTAGTTGAAATGAAATGATTCAACATTTTCTTACAACTATAAACACAATCTCAAAACTATGCAACAAACCTCAAACTTCCAGGTCAAAATAAAATGTTTTAGTCAAAAACTTATTCTTGTCTGACAAAATCAAACTTTGGCCTCAGATGACACACAAAACTTAACAAATACACAGACTACTGCACTGCCCAATGAACACTAGTGAGATCAATTCATATAACACTGTAACAAAAATACCGCTTACTGGGATTCGGGAATTATTTTGCAGCTCAGTCTACTACACTATACAAAAATAAATTTACAGATACAGTAAAATACAGCAGTGATTTTTTTTCTTTCTTTTTTTTCATTTTACTATTGTAAATTGATCTGGCAGTAGATATGTATGAACTTGGTATGCACCACAATACAGTATACTGTCAATTACAGTAAAACTAAATTCAGCATCCTCTGCACATTTGGCCAAATTTTATTACAGTATATAAGGTACTATAGCAGTGTATTGGTCTTCTGACACAAGACAGTCATTTCTCATTTCTGCAAAATACAGTATAACAAATGGCTACAGAGAAAGTTGACAATCACAAGTTTGAGGGTGTACAGCGTGCTACAGTTTACTGTACATAGTGAAATTTCCCTCATCTAAAGTACTGGTACTGGAAGTTTATGGAGTCAAATTAATGCCTTAAAGTTTTGCACAAAAATAAAGTTTTGCAAAACACAAAAAAGAATTGAGCAATAAAAAAATGTTTTGCAAACAAAAATAAAGAATTGCAAAGGAAAAATAAAGTATTGAGCAGAAAAAAATAAGTTTTGCAAACAAAAATAATAAATTGCTAAATAAAATAAAGTAGTGCAAAAATAAAAATATAATCAATTACAAAAACCAATGACAGCTGTAATCCTATTTTATCTTTGCCACATATTTTTCATGCTCAAACCTACTAAATCATTTGCAACGCTCATTTTATTCTGCGTTTCAGTCAAGCGTGCGCTCACGATACCGGTTTTCCTTTGCGCTGCACTTTCTGTGCGGATCTCTTTATGGCACTGGTTTGACGTGGGGGTGGAGTCAAGAAACGGGGGCACGCCCCGCGAAATGCATTGGAGGGGAACGTAATCAGCGACAGGTGAAATAATTCTTTGACATGGTTAAAAATAATGAATGGTTTGTTTTTGTTGGTTTGTTTAGCATATGTTGTCGCCAATTACGACCCCCTCCAATGCATTTCTTATAGTAATATGACCTGTTGTGCTCTGTCTCACTGCCTGTATCCACTTTTGTGTCCTTAAACATTCGTTTTTTGGGGTCGACAGCTTATAAAAACTTATTTCTGGGGTTTTTAGCTTGTTAGCTGTACACCTTGTCACACAGCAGCTTTTAGGCATTGTTCTGTTTTTTGTAATGAGTCAGAAAAGACAAGGAGGCAGCATCATGCATTACAAAGTCAATGGAGACGGTTGGATTGATTTTTCCCCCGGTTGGATTGTTTTTCCCCCGGTGGGCATGGTTTTCAGATTATAATAAATGCGCTCTGTCTCTATGCTTGATCTGTTCTGTTGCGATCTGCGTCTCCTGTCGATGACGTGTTTCGCGGGGGCGTGCCCCCGTTTCTTGACTCCACCCCCACGTCAAACCAGTGCCATAAAGAGAACCGCACAGAACAGTGCAGCGCAAACGAAAGCCGGTATCGTGAGCGCACGCTTGACTGAAACGCAGAATAAAATGAGCGTTGCAAATGATTTAGTAGGTTTGAGCATGAAAAATATGTGGCAAAGATAAAATAGGATTACAGCTGTCATTGATTTTTGTAATTGATTATATTTTTATTTTTGCACTACGTTATTTTATTTTGCAATTTATTATTTTTGCTTGCAAAACTTATTTTTTTCTGCTCAATACTTTATTTTTCCTTTGCAATTCTTTATTTTTGTTTGCAAAACATTTTTTTATTACTCAATTCTTTTTTTTGTTTTGCAAAACTTTATTTTTG
Source organism: Megalobrama amblycephala (assembly GCF_018812025.1). Lineage (NCBI taxonomy): Eukaryota > Metazoa > Chordata > Actinopteri > Cypriniformes > Xenocyprididae > Megalobrama > Megalobrama amblycephala. Next base: position 155,722 of record NW_025953386.1, on the reverse strand, counting down.
TGCAAAACTTTAAGGCATTAATTTGACTCCATAGAAGTTTAAAACCCCTGTAAATTATTCATTCAGCTCTCTCTCAGATTTTGACTGGTGTGTCATCAGTTTTGCTACCTAATGTAGTCATTGTTAAACGTTTTGAGAAATGTGTCTTTGTTTTGAGAACTGAGCGAATGGTTTGGGAAACTGGCCAACTGAATCACTTATAATGTGTTAGCAATCGAGAAAAGATCAAATACATTTAGATTCTTACCTAACTAGTTTCTGTGATCGGGATCTTCTTATTGATTTCATGTTACCGTTTCGTCGGATGGCAAAAAGACCGTATCCATGATGAAAGTGGAGCGGGCGGTCGGTGAATCAGCTCGCAAAAATTACGAAAATTCGAGGACTTCTGAGTTAGCTGAGAAGCAGTAATTTTCCGATTCACGAACAAATGGAAAACAATTCGTAAGTGAAGTTGGCTGCGCTGTGTTTTTGACTCCCAAAGAACCGGTTCATAAGAGTCATTTGTTAATTAAGCTGACTACACTGGGCGCGCTGCGTGCGCGTGCAACCGTCATGCAGCTTATTGAAAGACGTGAGTTTTTCTTGCCATTATTTTGCAATACGCTGTCTTTTTTATGTCATCACATTGAAGCGCCGCTGCTGAAAAGCAGTATAGTACTTGAAACACTGCTAACATTTATATTTTATTCTTTGATAATTTTGGGGTGGCAGATGGGGTGGCAAAGTTTTTTCTTAGGGTGGCAGTTGCCACCCCTTGCCACCCCGGTAGATCCGCCCCTGCTTACTGTCTTCTGTAAACAACATTGAAGGGGTTATTTTCCTAATTTAGATTATATAGATATATATTATTAGCCTATATAGACCCATACTAATACAAAATTACTCAACTTAAAAGTTAACTATTAGCAGCTTTTAAAGGTCCCGTTTTTCGTGTTTTTTTCATAGACTGTAAAAAAATATGGACGTAGCGTCCGTGACGTCACCCATAGAGTTCTGAACAGCAGTTTTGAAGCGAAAATGAGGCCGCGGCCATCTTAGCTGCGCGTCACCGCACGTCACTCCCGGATAACTGAAAATGGGCAAAGAGGCGGGGAGGTGGTTTGAGCTGATGTGACCTTGCTGAAACCACGCCCGCCTAGCTCGACGTGACCATGTTAGCAAGCAAAGGAGCTATCTATCTATCTAAGATACGATCTAAAATATTAATGAAGATAAGTTTTATCATCAGAACGTTCTAAAGGTTTACTGTCAATCTACGGTGTTTCTTTAAGATATAGATGCTCCAACACCAGTAGTGTTGGGTGTGCAAATAACAACATGGAAAATCAAATGGGACTTCATACCTTTATAATGAAATAGAGATCACGAGATGAATCCAATCTGTGGCACTTGGGTAAAATATGAGTGTCCATTGCAAAACAAAAAAACATTTCTTCTGAATGATCTGCTCTCTGTCATCGTTCTTCAAGAAAGGATGCAATCTGAGCAGCCTATATGTTGTAAAACTGTATACGATCGTATCTAACAAACAAATGTGCCTGTGTCCAAAGTATAATTTTTTCAAAATAGTGCAGCAGTTTTAGTTATAATATCCAAGCAGTGCTGTCAGAGTTGTATATCCTCCCGCCATTGTCATTGTAGTAAATCTCACAATCAAAACTTTCAGCCAATGCCACGATCCAACAACGTGTGTTCTGTGTCTCTTCCCCATGCATGCACATCTACACAGACACACATCAGTCTCGCATATTATGCAGCAAGCCATATTTTATAATTGTATAAAATAATCGAGAAAAAAAAGCACAAAAACGGCTGAGATGCCAAATTCAGCGGCAGCTGAGGTAACATGCCGGCTCACAGACAGCAGCGCAATCTACCTGTCACTCAAGTGACCACGCCCTTAATTATGCAGAACTTCAAGGCTTAATATAATTTAAACGGATAAGTTATAAAAAAAATTCACCCCCCTCAGAGTTGTCATGAAGGGCAAAAATAGCAGTAGACCAAAACCACAATTTGAACCAACTTGTAAACATGTTTTTTTCTGCTATAAACTTGGCCAATTTAACATGGGACTCTATGAGATTCTGCTCTCTTTTGGAGCCTGTCCCTAGCGGCCAGTCGATGAATCGCAGTTTAAGTTACTTCCGTATTGGCTTCACGAGAGAAAGGGGGAGGTTGCCGCTTGGTTTTTTTGAAGCTTTGATTGTGTGTGCAATATAACATGTGTTCATGTTTCGCGTGTAAAAAAACAGTATTTTTCACATAATTTACTTATCTGTATACCGCTGTTTCCACTGTCATAAAAACGGGCTGATGACTTCCTTGTTCTATGAAGTCCCTCCTTCAGAAATACGTAACGAGTTCTGATTGTGCCAGCGGTTCCTGTGTTGTGATTCGACAGCAGCTTAGCGAACCCAGAGCCGTTGAAAAACCAGAGCCATAGAGAGACAGAGTTGCGACAACGGAAGTTCAAAACGCTTGATCGTCACGTGATTCGTGTAGCCTTCAGATAGTTCCAGGAAGTGCTTCGGCGGCAATTCAAATGATAGGGTTAGAGAGACAGAACCGTGATTTTTGGTAATTTGTAGTCAATAAATGCATCGGTTTACAATATTTATGTAATACACCGACATGTGAATGTAGCATGTGTTTGTAGTTACAGCAATGTTGTTTTTAAAAGATAAAAACCTGCTAATATTTGAGGATTAGTGTTGTCAACCAGCGTTGCCTGCCTTGTTAACATATTTCTGGCTAACATTACCTTGTTTAAACCGCGTTGCAGTTGTTTTGAAGTATTTTTATGTTTTTAAACTTGTATGTTAGTTAAGGGCAATCATGTCATGTTCACTATGGTTTTACAGGGACAGGAGACCTGCAGGTGACAGGTTGTCTTAAAAAACCCATTGCAAATAAGTGAAATGTAAAATTTAATTAAGTGAAATTTAATTAATCTTAATGTTAACAATTCTTATGCACCCCATTCACTTATTATATATACATTCATACACAATATATTCAATTCTAAAATAAAACATTATACACACATTGACTTTTGCACTGATTTAGTGCAATGGATTTATACATTTATAATAAACTGCATGTCAAGCATTTCGTCTGTCCTTTCCTACATGTTCTTGTAGTCTCCCTGCTATGGTTTGCAGTGTTGCATGAGGATGATCCAGTCACTCAGAGAAAGCAGTATGAATGCATGGTTTCCCCACTGACACGGAAAGGAGAAAGTTATGTTCTAGTCAGCAGGAACAATCTAAATAGAACTAAAGATTGTGCGCCAAGTTGTGTGTTAATCATATACAGGTGTATCTGCCTTTTTTCACAAAAACCAACACTGGGAACTTTTATGTTTATTAAAGGTTTATTAAAAATAAGGAGCAAGGAAAAGCTTGCAAAATCCAAGGAGCAGAGACTGGCGGTGACAGCATCATTGCATGGAGTCTTCAGGATCTGAATCCCCTTTGTGCTTGTATTGAAAGCAAGATAAAAGGAAACAAAATGGGAGAAATTAAATACAGTAGTAGTATATAATATACAGTTTTGGTATTTAGTATGATTTCCCATTTAGCCTAGTGTAATATATATATATATATATATATATATATATATATATATATATATATATATATATATATATATATTTATTTATTTATTATATTTATTTATTTATTTAGCTGCTTTTAAGCATTGTTTTTTTTAATCTCACTTATAAACTTCCCTCTCCCCATCAATCCAAAAATAGACACATAATAGACAGACAACAGAATCACAATACATTCTCGAATATAAATTCTAAAATAAGGATTTTTTTTCTTTATTACCAGGTGAAAAAAATACTATAGTAATTTATAGTAAATACCATAGTGTTTTTGAACCATACTATAGTAAAGTACTTGAATTAATTTGTTGTGGTAATTCTATAGTTGCTGTGATAATAGAACAACTATAGTAATATAAACAAATTAAGTTACCCAATACTGTACTAAGTTTTCTACAACTTTAGGGTATATTATACTACAATAAAAAACTACAGTAAAACAGTACTGCAGTAAAAAACTAAAGTATACTACAGTATTTATTACAGTTTATCAGTTCACTATATTGCAGTATGCTGTAGCATTCATTAACAACGTGTTGTAAATACTATAATATAGTATACTACAATTTACTATAGTATGGTTCAAAAACACTATACTATTTACTATAGTATTTTTTCACCTGGGTTGTACATTTAATATGGAATAAGGATATTCTCATTTTACCACTTTCACCCACCACAAGCCCCAAAGTTATATTTAACCCGTTTAGAATCCTTTTTCTCTAATTACACAACGATGAATAAATTGTTTTAATCTATTATCTAATCTACTATCCCCTGGAACTATTTATTTAGTGAGCAATATCATCTAGCATACTTTAATACACAAGTTAATTTGATTCAGATGTACTGATACTATAAAATCTTATAATTTAAACGGCTTACCTTTTAAAAGTGCATCACAAACGGTCTGTTCTGCTGTAACTACGGCGCGGCTGCTACTTCCGGGAACTATTGAGAGGCTCCACGAGCCGCCATTGCTGTAAAAAACCGTTCCATTGGAGTCTATGGAGTTGTCGCAACTCTCTCTCTCTCTATGGCCCTAGCTGTGTCTGAAACCGCTCCCTATCCACTATATAGTCCACTATATCGGGTGTCGGCCATTTTGTAGTGGTGTCCGAATTCTGAGTGAACGACTTCATTCCCTACATTCGTTCACTACTTTATACCCACAATTCTCTCTGATTTCGAGTGTAGATTCGATGTACACTTGCTGAAGCACTGTTTCCCAAAATCCAATTTTTTTAACCTTTTCTTTTTTAATTAATCACTACTTGAATAAAACCTACTAAAATGTAGGGGGACATTATTATATAGATGAATTTTAAAAAAATGAAATTATATTAATAAAAAATATTTTCATTATTAAAATATATTATGTAGGCATTAAATCAATTTAATGTGTTTTACTAACAGCAATGTGTTTTAATATTTTGCGGCACTGTTAACTCATTAATCTTTAAAAGATGATAATTTAGTGGATGATTTTAAAAAAATCGTTAATCATAGGTAGCGTATTCAAATCATAACGGTCGCCTGAGGGCGCTCAAAGACCACGTAATCTGTGAGCGTGAGAGTTTCTAACAACTTTATTAAAAAGGATAAATACATGAAATTATGTACACTTGCTAATGTGTTTATTTTTGTTTGCAGTATTTTATAGTATTAAATGATTATGAACACATTAAGCATGACAAAAAATTACATAATCGATTAAACTACAAAGCTGGCACGTATGATTACAAAATAAAGTCATTATGATTGTTATTGTTATTAACATTATTTTATAATGTAAATAACATGTAGGATAAAATAGTTTTAAAGCGTGTCGAGCCGTTTCTGAGATCTCCGACGCACAGTGTATACGTCAGCGTCCGAATTCACTCACTTCATTTCGTTCACTCCATACAGATATAGTGCACTCAAATGCCATACACTATATAGGGATTAGTGAATGAGTGAACGAGTGAGCGGTTTCGGACACAGCTCCTGTGAAAAACAAGCGCTCTTTGATGACATGGCTGATTACGTTTCTGGTGATAATCTGTCAATCATCGCCCTGACAATGTGATTGGTCCGAACAGTTTCTGTTCGGGCATAATTACTCCTCTACCAGACCGAACTTCCCGACCTAAAAATGTTGTGGGCGGGGCTAAGTTCGGCTAGCATCCAGGCTATTGGCATGTACCATGATATTGAACTTTCATCGGCATGATGACAGCTGTTGGTCAAGAAAAATGCAAATAGTTCTTAATTTTAAATAAAGTCCAGCGAACAGATGCATAGTGATGGGCAGATCGAGGCTTCGTGAAACACTGAAACAGTTGAAGCAAATGTGCCGTAATGATTCGAGGTTTCGAAACAATCTGACACCCGTCTCCACGGTGACCCCTAGTGGTCAGAACAGTGGAAATGCAACAAAACTCAGTCCAAACACGCATTAAAAATACACTTTAACAAATGTATTGCAAAAGTTTTATTGAAAGTAAAATCAATAAAATGGAATTAACTAATCATCTAAAGATTAAATATAGAGTGGCTGTATAATATGTGTTCTTTTATCAATTTTAAAGGCTTGTTTCTTTGTTCCATGGCTCAAGCTAAACAGGCCAATAAGAGATTAATAACTACCATTATTAATTTTAATTATTCTAATGTATAATTAAAACATCTACAAATGTATAAAACTGATCGGAGATCAGGTAAAACCATAGGGTAAAGCCCTAGACACTTATAGTTCTCAGTGAATCTGCATGATTCATGGGCTCACTTTTTTTCAACGGCTCTGCCACGGAGGCGTCCAATCCGGCCTGAGGGATGATTCCAACAATAATATAAAATTACAGTTATTTGAGACACAATTTTCTATCACTCGCTTTCATTTCGAGTAAGAGAGTTTTCAAAGTTTTAGTGGGCTATTTCCGGGGTTTTTGTTTGTAATTGTGTAATATCGCGCGCAAATCTAACGTTATTCAGCAACGTCAACGTTAATCGCTTATTATTATTGAAGATGAGTGTCACATAAACTAATAAAATACCTCTGATGGCGTTTACTTTATTTTAACAATACATTTGATGTACGTTCTCTTGTGTAGGAAACAACCGGATCACGAGACACTACTTTTAAAATTTTCTTCTTCAGGTAAGTATTTTTTTTTTAATCTGTAAAGTTGCCATGAGGCTAACATAACCTTGTGAAGTTAGATATTTAAGTGTGTTAAAGTCCTAAAAAGGAATATAATTAATATGAATTCTGCACAAGAAATGTATTGTAAAAGTATTTATTGTATATATAAATTTCTTTATACAAGGATTTCTTTATATAAATATCTTTCATATAAGGGATTTATTTATTTATTTTTATTTTTTGGTAAGTGCATTTGTTAAACAGGGTAGAAAGATATTGCAGTCATCGTTAGAAGTTGACTGGTGATCACCCATCTACAATCCTTCCTGATGAATCACACACCATCCTCAGAGTGTTTCCAAGGCTGCTGGACACTAAAGATCTGGTAAGTATTGGCATCCTTTTTTTTTTTTCAATTAATTAATATCTCTGAACTTAGTATATGATTGTCAGAAATATGAATTAAAGTTTTTGTTTCTGTTGCTGCAGATAGCTCAAAGTTTTAGACTCCTCTTTGGTCCACAAACAGCTTTCGAACTGCTGGAGAAGTGGCCTACATTCTATAAGGAAAAGGTGATCAGAGAAGCAGAGAACCTTGACCTTACTACAGCCTCACAGTTTGCTGAAGTCTGCCAGGAATCAGTACCATGATGAATCTTCAGAGGATCTCCCAGGTATTAATTTCACAGCACTCATGTGACTAAATTACAAAAAAGGGAGGGGGAAAAATCTGTGTATCATTCGTTCACTCATTTTTCTATATAAAATCAAAAAACAAAAAAACAAGATTTTTTATTTTTCTTTTTAAATCCAAAATGAAAAAAAAAAAAAAAACGAAAACGACATGTTTTCCGATTTTCGATTTTGTGCTCAAATTAAAAATGGAAAAAACAGATAACGAGCCCTCAATTTACATTTTGGTTTTCTCATTGGATGCAAGTGGCTTACCGGAAGTGATAGTTACGCGCGCGGGGAAAGCGTCAAAGCGAGTGACATGACCGGACTGAAGTAGTTAACAATACATATACTAAAATACAATAGTTAGAAAAATATGAGACTAAATAGTTAATAAATATAGATGTGCATAAACCTATACAATAAATAAATGCAATGTAAAAGCTAAGGAAACTGAATCATCATATAGAATATATAAAGTTGCTCAAAATATTGGCCATATACAGCGTTAATGCAAAAGCAACTAGTTATTATTATTATTATTATTATAGCTACATGAATTATTGCACTTATTGAAAAGTAAGTCACATTATCTTTATTAATTCATGTAATTAAATAAAATGCATGAATTAATAAAGATATTTCGTTAGGGCAATATATTCATATTGTCCCTTAAAACTGTACTAAAATTTCGTATTTCGCAAGATCAAAAGCTATGGAAGCCCGTTTCCGCCACTAAATAAAAAATAAAAAGAGTAACTGCGACTTTTTATCTCAGAATTCTGACTTTTTTTCTCACAATTGCGAGTTATAAAGTCAGAATTCTGAGATATAAACTCGCAATTGCATGATAGTCATTTCTGACTGAAAAAAAAAAATTCTCAAAGAATTGACTCTATATCACGCATTTGCGAGTTTATATCACAGAATTCTGACTTTATAACTCGTTTTATAACTTTTTTTGTGAGAAAACAAGTCAGAATTCTGAGATAAAAAGTTGCAGTTACTCTTTTTTTTCATTTTGGATTTAAAAAGGAAAATAACTTTTTTTTCTTTTTTCTTTTTTTTTTTTTCTTTTTTTGGTTTTATATAGAAAAATGAGTGAACGCATGATACATGGATTGGAAAAAAAAATCACTTTTTTGTTTTTTTCTTTTTAGAGTGGGACAGTGATATGACATATATTTTCTGCTGCTTCTGCATATCCTGCCACCACAACCTTTTAAAAAAAGAAAAAACTGAAGATCAGCGCAGCTCAGGCCATGGACCATCTAGCTGTATTTCACAAGGTATGTGCCAGGCTACAGTTTGTGATTTTTAGTGGGTAGCACAAACTACATGGTTTCCACGGGGCACTGAAAAGCATTAAAAGTCATTAAATAAATTTCACGAAAAAAAGGGTCAAAAAATGAAAATGTAATTTATTATTCACCCTCATGTCGTTCCACACCCATAAGACCTTCGTTCATTTTCGGAACGCAAACTAAGATATTTTTGATGAAATTCGTTGGCTCAGTGAGGCCTCTATTGAAAGCAAAGCCACCGAACCTCTCAAGATCCATAAAGGTACTAAAAACATATTTAAAACAGTTCATGTGACTACAGTGGTTCAACCTTAATATTATAAAGCGACGAGAATACTTTTTGTGCACCAAAAAAACAAAATAACGTCTGTGACGAGCAAGGTGGGGCATTTTACAAAAGTAAAATGGTGGCAGTTCCTCACCGACGATTGCCGCCCACACAAACATAATAAAACATAACTTCAGACAAGTCCAGACCTAATCCGCTCTCGTCCTTCACTGTCATCGCTCCTCCTTTTTAATGCTTCTGGAGCTCCTCGGTGAGAGATAAGAGACCGGTACAATGCGCAGCTGACGCTCAATATCGCTCACGTCACCGGCCTTGCGTCGTTCCCTCACGGCTCTCGCCCCGCCCTGCTTGTCAAAACACTGCTTCGAAGCTTTTGTTTCAAATCAGTGGTTCGGATCACGTGTCAAACTGCTGAAATCATGTGACTTTGGCGCTCTAAACCACTGATTCGGAAAAAAAGATTTGAAGCAGTGCTTCGAAATCACCCATACGACATGAGGCTGAGTAATGACATTATTTTCATTTTTGGGTGAACTAACCTTTAAATAGAATTCAAAGTCATTACTTTTTTAAATTTTAAATAAGTCTCTTCTGCTCACTAATAGAGCTGTGTATCTTTTGAATTTTATCGATTCTGATTCCGATTCTGCTTATCAATTCCTAGTTTTAATTCCAATAAGATGAAAAAAAAATTCAAAAGTTCATAAAAAATGCTAAGGTCATGTATGGCATTAAAGGGTTAGTTCACCCAAAAATTAAAATAATATCATTAATTACTCACCCTCATGCCGTTCCACACCCGTAAGACCTTCGTTCATCTTCAGAACACAAATCAGATATTTTTGATGAAATCCGATGGCTCAGTGTAGCCTCCATAGGGAGCAATGACATTTCCTCTCTCAAGATCCATTAATGTACTAAAAACATATTTAAATCAGTTCATGTGAGTACAGTGGTTCAATATTAATATTATAAAGCCACAAGAATATTTTTGTTGCGCCAATAAAAACAAAATAACGACTTGTATAGTGATGGCCGATTTCAAAACACTGCTTCAGGAAGCATCGAAACATAATGAATCAGCGTGTCGAATCTGCTGTTCGGAGCGGCACAGTCATGTGATTTCAACTTTTTACATGCGATCCGATTCATGATCCGATACACTGATTCATTATGCTTTGAATCTTCCTGAAGCAGTGTTTTGAAATCGTCCATCACTATATAAGTCGTTATTTTGTTTTTTTGAGGCACCAAAATTATTCTCGTCGCTTTATAATATTAATATTGAACCACTGTACTCACATGAACCAATTTAAATGTTATTAGTTAGTACATTATTAGTACATTAATGGATCTTGAGAGAGGAAATGTCATTGCTGGCTATGCAGGCCTCACGGAGCCATCGGATTTCAACTAAAATATCTTAATTTGTGTTCTGAAGTTTAATGAAGGTCTTATGGGTGTGTAACGACATGAGGGTGAGTAATAAATGACAGACATTTCATTTTTGGGTGAACTAACCCTTTAAAGAGCATTAAATTACTTTTAATGATATTTGCAGAAACCCTGAACTAGTAAGAATAGTATTATGTAAATTGATACGTAATTTTTCCCACAGTGAATCGGCAGCGTAGAAGAACACTTGAAGAAACTGGAGGGACATCGCCAGCCATATCTCCTTGCCTCAGGAACTCACAAGTGGGCCATCAGCAGTTACTACGTTGTGATTGACCCGATGCTCATTCCATGTCAGGGAACCATGTCGTTGACAAGTTTTTGAAGAACTATTTACAGCACACTTCGTTTTCAGTGTAAGCTCTGCTGATGCTCTCAGCAACATGAACACATTCCTCCAGACAACAGTCTACAGTATAGATGTTGACACCACTGAAGAAAGTCCAAAGGTGAAAGAAACTGAGAGCCAAGATCATGAACAGGAACTAAGTGTTCGGTTTGCAGAGTATTCCATAATGCACCTGTCATGTTATGTGAAGCTTTTGATGATACTTGAAGCTCTTCGATTTTTGATTGTTTTATGCTTACAGACTGTTTTATATATATTGTATGGCTGCATCATATAGACTGCAAGCAGCAGGTATGAGCTTTGTTTTATGAAGTTTAATGTTGTACAGGGTATTTTGAGTGCCTGTCCCTGGCTTAAATGAAATGTGAAGCCCTGTTAAAGGAAAAATAATAAAATGTATTCATTGCAGCACTTTGATCTGATTATTGGGATGGTAACACTAATAGATGGTAACTGTTGTAACTATAAATCCTAGGGGTCTATGTAAATACTCAAAACTAAATACAAAATACTGATTTATATTAGCACTTTTGGTGCTTTTAATATATTAAAAGCACCAAAAGTGCTATTATAAATGAGTATTTTGAACACTCATCATTGTTATATTGAAATTACACTGGTGTTGATCTTAAAAAGAGAGTGTTAATTTTTAACACCGTAATTGAGTACTAACACTGGTGTAGTGCAGAAACAACAATAAATAGTGTTGACTAGGTTTAAAATTAACAATAATGAGTGTTGAATTTACACTCAAAGGGTGTCAAAAATTTAACACTTATCAAAAGTGTAAAATTTACCCTCTATAGTGTGGACACATATAGACACTTTGCTGGTGTAAAATTTGACACTGTGGGTGTTCTTTTTACACCAGTGATTTTGCTGTGAAATGATACAGTATGTAAGTGAAATACAAACAGCCAGCACTTTACTACTTAACTGAGAATAGAAAGCAAGTTTTATTCTCTCAATGATGTAAAATTTTCAGCTTTGCATGCTTTTGATCATGTTAATATAGTGAAATGCACTTTCTCATAACTGCATGTTGAATAAATGACATTTGTAGAGCAGTACAATACATCTTGCAATACATCCACAGGAGGCACACTAGTGTGAAAGTAATTATAGAAAATATATATTTGGTATATTCTTCAAACATCATAGTGTTTATGTATGGATCAGTTACTGCTGTGTAAGAACACTGATTATATCTTTAAAAAACGAAAATCTCATTTCAGCTGTGAGTCCTTGTTAATTGTTTCATTAAATGTATTTATCCAGACTCTCAATAGCTTCCTCTTGAGAGTATTTTCTCCATTCATCTGGAATCTCACCACTCTCCTGAAAGGTTTTTTCATAGTACATTTCCAGATCTTCCTGGAATTCACACACAAACCACTTCCAGTACGGCAGCTCAGAGAGATCCGGCGTGATACTCCATGAAGTATATTCAGGACCTCCTTTTCTGTATTCCTTAAAGAGGACTATATCATCTGAGCTATATGAATAGAAAGATCCATCACTGGCTACTTCTGATGTGCAGATGCTGGTACATAGGTTTGTTGTTCCTCTGTGACTAAACCCTTTTACTCCAGCAACACGATGGAAAGGAACACTATGATCTCCAGTATGGCCTTTTATTGTGTTTGTGCAGATGGCTCCACAGAAAGGACACTGAACCCAACAGCACTGACAGAAGTGATTGATCAGAAGCTCATCTGGTCTGTCTGTGTGTTCCAGCTTTACTGGAAAAGTTTCTGTACTGAATTTACAGCGTATGTCAGACATTATTGAAGGAAGTTCTTTCTTTATCACATATTCTAGGAAGCTGACTTTAACATCATCATGATTCACTCCAGTCAGGTCATTTACAGAGAATACCAGAACATCAGAGAGCTGTTGTGTGAAATGAAGCAGCCATGAATCAACATCTCCATTGATCTCTACAGCCTGTCTGTTGTATTCATGTGCTGCGTTTGTGATCTTCTGCTCCAGCAGTTTAATGTTATTTTCCATCTTGGGTCGAACACTATCTTTGAATTGTTCAGTGATGTACTGACTGACTTCATCTCTAATGAAATTCTTGAAGTGTAGTCTGGGATTTTTAATGTAGGTCAAGCACGCTTTGAAATATTTTTTTTCTGCCAGTCTCTTCAGGATGTGTTTCTCCAGTTTTGATCGGTTCCCATTTAGTGACTCACAGTTTGTCTTCATTTCATCTGCTAAATCTCTGGCAGTTTTTTTGTAGACATTCTGCTGAATGGGCTCTTTAAGTTTATTACAAACAAATTCACCAAAAACAGCAGTTGATGTTGCTCCTTGATAATATTTCTGGAAAATGCTGTAGTACTCTTTACTCTTCCTCTCATAATAGAGAACAGGATCATTGGCTTCCCTGAACATTGTGTGTTGGTCAGTGAATGTCTTGTTTGCTTTCTGACATGTGAAAAGTACCAGATCCATGAAGAATTCTCTCTTGAACACATATTTCACTTTTGGCTCTTCCTCATGCTCTGTTATTCTTGCCTTTATGTAATCTACTAGTTGTTGAATGCAGCTGTTGTTGTAGCCCATCTTTGCAATGTTATATGACTGAATCATTTCATCTGTGTGTTCAGAGATGTCTGTGATTAAGAATCTTATCTGGACTTCATCTTCCTCAGATAAAACATGACCAAACATCTCTTTTCTTCGTTTGTAAACATATTTAGGAGCTCCTGTAAATCCACTGGATTTCTTAAACTGTACATATTCTGAATAGCTTGGCAATAAGATCATATCTTTGTGCTCACTGCTCTCCTTCATGCAATCTAAAGGGAGACTTGTATAGGTCTGAATGAAGATCTTTTTCACATCTCCTAATATGTCAATATCTTTGACTAAAGGAGCGTCTCTGATGATCTCAGCTGTCTGTTGTTCCCAAAAGGAATCAAACTGTTTTTTTATGACATTTTCATCATTTGCTTGATCTTTGAAATTCAAGGGCAAGTTCTTTGCTCTTTTCAAAGAGTGTGTTTTCATGATGCGTCCTCTGAGCATCAAACTTTTTTCTTCAGGTGACGCTGCTGAAGAACCTCATTTAATTTCCTCTTAGTTTCTCTCACAATGTTTTCTTGAAGCTGTTTGATTTTTATCTCAAAGAAACCTTTCCACTGATTCAGTACAGCTGCATCTCTGTCTTTCTTAAAGAAATCAGACATTGTCTTTTTCACTTCTTCACTTTTGGCATTTAGTTCTGTTTGAAGATCAGTTTCCTCAACATCATGAATTGCTTCATTTTCTATTTTATTGTGTAGTCTGTTTTCAATTTCCAGCATGGCACTCCGAAGGCTCCAGGTCCACTTGCTGTATTCAGTCTCTAGTTTCTTGTATATTGCGATTTCCAGGGAATTTTTGAAGCTGAACACAAATTGTTCATTAAGTAAAGCCTCCCAGAGATCTTTAACACGGTCTCTCAGGTGTGTCAGCATTATGCCATCTGATTTTGAAGCATGTGTAAAAACACTTTCCTTCAGTTCTTGAATGTTCTCGCAGTAGTTTGGGTTTGGTGGTGCCATGGGTGGGCTGCCCTCCCAGAGCTGAGCAAAATACTTCACATCATTCTGTACATCAAACTTAATCACATCACTGAATCCTTCTGCATCACAGACTTCCTCTTTAGCAGCTAGTTTTGTCATTTCATCCAGTGTCTCCTGCAGTCGTCTCCTTCCCTCCATGTTTTTCTCTCCAGCTGTGATATCTGAGACATTCTGATGCACAAACATGCAGCTGGGGTTCAGTCTGACATTCTTCATCCTCATGAAGGCCTGAACAACAATCTGAAGAATGTCCTGTATCTCAGATGGGTTTTCTCCAAAGATGTTGATCAGGGTCATATTTCCAAGACCAACAACAAATGTGGCAATTTTATTGTCACGAGATGTTGTTGACCTTCCAGCCAGTTCTGGTGCTCGAAGTCCTTCAGTATCAACAACCAGAATGTAGTCACACTTCAGCTCTGTTTTCATCTCTTCTGACACTTTGACCAGCTGCATGAAAGCTCCTCTGGTGCATCTGCCAGCACTGACGGCAAACTGCAGTCCAAACATGGCATTCAACATGGTGGATTTCCCAGAGCTCTGAATCCCTAAAATTGACAACACAAAGACTTTCTGGTCTCTCAGTTTCTCAACAAGTTCATCTAGAACAGCAGTGACCCAGGTGAGAGGAACATGAGCAGCATCTCCATCCATCAGCTCCATGGGAAATCCAGAGATCATCATGTCTGCTGCAAGTCTCGGGAGAGAACAGAAGTCAAACTGCTGATTGTTTTCCTTGTTCTTTTTCAAAGATGACCACGATTCATAGGTCTGACCAATCTCTCTCAGGATGTGCTCCAAGCCAAAACCTGTCTTATTGATTTGCTCTGATATGTTTTCCAGGTTTGTTTGTTCAGTCTCCAATTGATCTAGTTTATCAGGCATTTTTTTCATTGCTGAGACTTCATGCCATTTCTTGTCATACTCCATATGAAGATCAAAGAGCTTCTCTGAAGTGAAGTCATCTAAAAGGTTCATCATCCATCTGAGGAAAAAGTTTTTTTCATTGTCTGTCTGTGATTTCATTGTTTCAATAAATGTCCCCATAAACTCACTTAATCCTTGTTCCATCTGTTTTTCTCTTATTTCTCTCATGTTCTTCAGTTTGGTACTTTTATCTTCCTCTAGATTTTCTCCTTCTAGGTGATGCAGCTTTTTGTTGATTTTACACCAGTCATGCCACAGTTTCCCCTGACAGGGCAGGTTTGTTTCCTTCACTGTTGATGGATCTTTTCCTCTCAGTAATCCCATGATCTGGACCGCTGCCTCTTTCCCTCTCTGACACTCTGGATCCTCCTCATCTACTCTGATTCCAGTGTGTTCGGCCACATCTTCAAGTTTGAAGGTCTTTCTCTGCTCAGTCAAACTCACTCTAATCATCTCCCTTATCTGATTAGAAACATCAGATTGGTTTTTGTCCAAAAGACCAGTTATGAATTTTCCATTGCCCAGTTCAGTTTCATCACAGTCACTGTCAGTGAGCAGACAAATGAGAGGCTGAGGAGATCTGAAGAGTGATCTCACCAAACCCTTGTACTGGTTCTTCTGTCCAAAATCAGGTAAGAAGAGGACGTTTACTGAAGACATACTGGTCAAAATCTCATATTGTTTCTCATTGACTGCTGCATCACCATGAAGATTACAGAAAGCCACACAGTCATTAAATGAATCAGTCTTTTTCCCAGAAGGGCAGTACCAGGCGATCTCCACCACTCCATCCATCAGTAATCTGGTTCTGCTGCTGCCTGAGCAGTTCCTGTGGAAGAACGTCTGGTGTTTCTCATGGATGAGGCCGTTCATCAGCTGAGACTTAGATGGAGACACTGATCCAAACCTGAAGAAAGCCACCATTGGAGTCTCAGCCTTGTAGACCGGTTGAGTTTGACTGATGATCTCATTGTTGGAGTCTTTCTTCTTCCAACTCTTGTTGATTTGTCTAAATGTCCAGAGAGGAAACTCAATCTGTTGTGTGAAAGGATCAAGAACAAGCAGAGGCAGTGAATACTGACACTGTGAGAGTTTAGTCACCATCAGCTGCTTCAGGAAACCATCAGCACAATGAAACACGGCCATCTGAACATCCATTGGGTGAATATCAGGGTTTGCTCGGTCTTTGTTATCTTCTTTCTTTCTGTGTTTTATGGCTGTGTATCTTGCTCTGTAGTTCATGTTAATCAGCTTTTGTAGGAATGAGTTCACCAGTTCATTCTCTTCCTGTGGTTCATGAGACTGAAATGATGACTTGGTGATTTGAAGAATGTCTGCTGTCTTCATTTTATCTTGACGTCTTTTTGTCAGATCTAGTCTGTCATAGAGTTCTTCGAGCTGTTCATTTGTTTGTGGTCCAACCTTCGGGTTTTGACCAGTTTTATCTTTCTGTAAATACATGAACAGATTCACGTAAAACAAGTCAATTTAATTTGTTATTGTCAGATTAGCAGAGATATTAGCCTGATAAATACAGATAAGAAAAAATAAATATTATAATGGTAGTAAAAATTTAGATAAGAAATAGTTTTGGAATAAGCATTTTGAGATTATGGCCAAAATTAATTAAAGCCATATCCTTAGAAAGGGATGAAAATGTAATTTTCTGTGGTGTGGTGTGGTGTGTTATATTTTCATGTCAAGTGTTTAGATCATGTTTGTAGGTTGTAAATCTGAAGTATTGTACAGAAAAAAACTAAATTGTGAATGAGGGAATCTGAACTCAACTCTTAATGGTTATAAAATCTCAAAGTTCTCTAAATGCTCCTGATGAATGATTCATTGATCTCTTACCTGTAGAGAAGAGGCTGTTTGGGAGCAGCACATTTTCATGTTCTCAATGTCTTTTCTTCTCTCATGTTCATAGTCCACTGGTTTTAGTCTCATTAGTTCATCTTTCTTCTGTTGTTCTATTAACTTAATTTTGTCTTCATAATTCTTACACTGTTCTTCTCTCAGATGTTTCTCATTCTGGATTTCTTTTGTGAGTCTCTCATGTTGTTTCAGCATTTCCTCTTGACGTTTCTGCATTTGTTCCTCTTTTTCTTTTATCTCTTTTTTGTATCGTTCTTCATTCTCTCTGACTTCTTCTTCTCTTCTCCTCTTCTCTGTGTCATGATTCTGTCTTTCTTCCTCCATCATCTTCTTCATCTTTTCTATCTCTACTTCATGTTTGGCCTGAAGATTTTCTTTCTCTCTTTTGATTTCATCTCTCTCTTCTTTAAGTCTCTGATAACATTCATCCCACACATTTTGTTCTTTCTGTCTCTTTTTCTCAAATTCTTCTTCTCTTCTCTTCTTCTCTGCATCATGATTATTTCTTTCTTCCTTAATCTTCATCTTCATTTTCTCTTTCTCTTCTTCATGTTTGGCCAGGAGTTCTTCTCTCTCTCTCTTCAGTTCCTCCACTTCGTCCATTAGCATCTTCATCTGTGCTCCTTGTTTTTCTCTTTCCATCTCTCTGAATATCTTAGATGAGTAGTAACTCCCTCCATTTGCTGTCACCATGTCATTGATTTTCTGCAGTAATGTCGACACCTGCTCACGGACTCCAGTCTCATTATTATTGAACACATGGTATCTGTTTCCACAGTGTCCGATGAGGTTCATCAAAGCAGATCCTGGTTTTCCAAGATACTCTTCAATGGTCTTCTTCTTCTTCTTCAGATCATCTCCTCTGGTGAAGAGCACTATAGTGTACATTAATGAGTTTTCACCAAATGTCTCTTGAATGATCTTCATGGTGTTTGCTGCCTCCTCAGTGAATTGTCCCACTGGGATCACTAACAGAAACACATGTGGTCCTGGCAGAATCATGGAGATGCATTTGCTGATTTCCCTCTGGATCTCTTCTTGACTAAGTTTAGTATCGAACAGTCCTGGAGTGTCAATCACAGTAATCTGTCTGCCATCGATCTCAGCCGTCTCTCTCTGACACTCTCTAGTAATGGACTCTTGAGACACGTCTTCTTCAAATGCTTCTCTCCCTAAGATTGTGTTTCCTGTTGCACTCTTCCCAACTCCAGTTTTTCCCAGCAGGACGATCCTCACATCATCTGAATCCTCTCTTGAATCTGAAAAAGAGAAAACTTCTTGAGTCATGCTGCTAGTCTTTAAAAGTCACATCCCACAATCATTTAGGAGCAATCTGTCAGAATTTTTACTAATGAAATCAAATAAATTGTTCATTTGAATTGTATGTGAATTTTACATAATTATGTTAATGTTTAATTGTGTGACATGAGGAAAATGTATTTAACACATCATCCCTGACAATTCCTGAAATTACTTCTCCAAACTATCATTTCTTTATGGCCTGCTGAAACTGGTTTTAAATTCTGTTTGGTGGGTGTTGTGTTCTGATTCCAAAATAATTCTCAATGCATCTGAATTTTTCAGCAACTGTGTAGGGTTGTAAATCTTTATTGAGCACCATAACTTTGGTGGTCCATAATTAGATTCTGCCTAAAGATTCTGCATAAAAGCCATAAAGTCAATGAAGAAAAGATGAAAAAAGCAGGTTATGTTTAGGTCTGAGTCACAGCCTCTCCTGTTCTTTTGGAGATAGTCTGTGATGGTCTGACTGAGATTATGTGCACTTTCTCTCCTTACAGTAGTGAATGTCTCCATAACTACTCACTGCCAGTCCATATGTGTTTTATCATTTAAAGTGGGTGTGAGACAGATATTTTCTGATCATTACCTTGCTGCTGAATCTGTGTGTTTAATGTGTTACATTTCTCTATTTGTGCATCCAAAAATGTTTCTGTGGAGAAACAAATTCCACTATTTTCTTCCACCACCTGCTCCAGTTTATTCATCAGCATGGACGCTTGTGTGTTTGGCTTAAGGAAATGATGTCTTGCTCCAAAACACTCAATGATAGTCTTCACTGCTTCATTCAGTTCTTCTGTCTCATGCTCTGACTTTTGGATGATGAGGATCATGATGTGATTGTTGATCTTTGAGCTGAATATTTTCTGGATCTCCTCTGTTTCTGTCTTGTCTTCATCAGTAAGTGGACCGTCAGGAATAATGAGGAGGAAAACATGAACTCCAGGATCACAGAGAGACACACAGCGGAGAGCCTGACGCATCACTTCCTCCTGTGAGAGTCGATTTAGAGCTGGAAGCTCAATCAGAGTGATCAGACGTCCATGAACTTCTCCTTCCAGCTTCACACACTCTGAGCTGAGCTCTGATCTTCTGTCTCTCTGGTCCAGGATGAGGTTTGATATGGAGGATTTTAATATTATGTCACTCCCACACAGAACCACATTCAGCTTTGGCAAAACACTGACACCCTCTGCCACTGAAAAACAAACATGACATTAGTTTATTGGGTCAATTACAGGAGTTACATAAAAATGTTCATGTGATTTATAAACTTTTATTCATTAAAATGGAACATAATGACTGTTGAATTACTATAATGTGCAGCAGCAATTGGTTAATATACACTAAAATAGGAATTAAGCCCTAATCTGTTAAACAATATAATGAATGTAATTGTGACAAGCAGGGCCGAGCTGAGAGCCATGGGAATGGAGGCCAGTGGTGTGAGTTTTAAAGGGTTAGTTCACCCAAAAATGTAATTTCTGTCACTAATTACTCATCCTCATGTTTTTTCACACCTGTAAGACCTTCATTCATTTTCAGAACACAAATTAAGATATGTAATCTTAAATATTTTTTATCCTCCATTGAAGGTAACAAATTCACCACATTCAAGGGTCCAGAAAAGTAGTAAAAACATTGTCAAAATAGTACATGTGACTATAGTGGTTCAACCTTAATGTTGTGAAGTGATGAGAATACTTTTTGTGTGCAAAAACAAAACAAAAATAACGACTTGATTCAACAAATTCGTCTCTCCACTGTCATTCTCCTACGCTATTTTATGTTGCAGGGCTTCCAGGTTCTACATCCGAATGCCAGCTCAGTATTGGCCAACGCCTGATCATGTGAGCAGCACGAAGTATGCGTGTGATGCTGATGCAGGAGCCAGCCAATAATGAGACGGCATTCAGACGTAAACATGGAAGTGTTCACTGCGTCAACTGTGTAAGAGTCTGACAGGAGAGAGATGAATTTGTTGAATAAAGTTATTTTTGTTTTGTTTGCACACAAAAAGGTATTCTTACTACTTTTCTAGACCTTGAATGTGGTACATTTGTTAAAAACTCGGATTTCATCAAAACATTTTAATTTGTGTTCCGAAGATGAAGTCTTATGGGTGTGGAATGACATGAGTGCGAGCAATTAATGACAGAAATTTTCATTTTTGGATGAACTAACCCTTTAATGAGCATCACCTGCACGCCACACCAGTCTTGAGTCTCACAGAGGAGCTCTGGAAGGAAAAAAAGGAGGAGTGACAACACTGAAGGAGGAGAGAGGAGCAAGCCTGGATTTTATGTTGTTGTTTCATGTTTATATGCAGCAGTCTGTGAGGGGCTGCCGCTTTACTTACGTTGTTTGTTTATTTTATGAGTAAACTTAATGTTGATCATTCGCTGGTTCCTGCCTCCTTCCCTTAACTTTTAACAGTGTTACAGTAATAGTTTATTTAACTAATTTTTGTTTGTTTTTTCCAGTTTATTTTTTTCCCAAATCTACCCAAATGGATATGCAGTAAAACATATTTTTTAAAGAGTATCTGGAAGTTTACTGTATGAGTTAGACATTATAAAATAATGATATTGTTTTTGTATTATCATTGTCACGATTCCCATCAGTTCCTGGACTCCAATTCCCATAATCCTCCCTGCCAGTCACATGCACACATTCCACACCAATCACCAATTGCCACATTCAGCTGAAACTCATTATCTGGACTATTTAAGACTCACACACTCACCACCTCATTGCGAAGTGTTGTTAACTCTGTTACATTTCTTAGTGTTGTTATTCTGTCTGCCTGTCACCGATCCTGTCTGTTACCCATTTATGATTCTCTGCTGCATACCTTTGGACTGTGTATTGTTTCCTGACCTGTGAGTGATATCTGCCTGCCACAATCTACTGCCTGTACTGTGACCACGATTCTGCCTGTCCCTTGCTGTTCCTGTTTACCCCTGTTTTGACCTGGCCTGTACGACTACGCTCTTATCTAAATAAAGCTTGCATTTGGATTCAAACCTATTTCCCGCTTCGTCACAATCATTATAAAAAAATTTTTTCTCAAATTTGTCTTTCTCATGAAGTGAGTGATGTGTTTGTGTGGGTTAAACTAACTTTCTTGCCAACAAAACTTACACAAGGTTTTCCTTTGGACAGCAACTTCCTTTTTCTCTTTGTTTTTCTGTTTGATTTTTCCATCATCTTTGTGATCAAAATCCTCCTCTTCTTCTGCTGTGACTGAACCTCCAGATCTCCTCTTCTCTCCATCTTCTGATGT
The DNA here is from genome assembly GCF_018812025.1 of Megalobrama amblycephala. NCBI lineage: Eukaryota > Metazoa > Chordata > Actinopteri > Cypriniformes > Xenocyprididae > Megalobrama > Megalobrama amblycephala. The sequence continues at coordinate 133,945 of NW_025953386.1, read as the reverse complement.
TTCTTCTCCTGCTTCCTCACACGAGTCAGAGATAAGAAATTGGTCCTGGTTTTCTTTGAGTATCTTCTCCACTCTTTCAAGTATCTCAGAGTCCAATCCTGATTTTCTTTCATCAAACTGTAGATGTTCACCTCCACACTCCTTTATTAATCGATGTATAGAGTTTTTGTGTATCTCTCTCTCATCAGTCAGCACTATAGTGTGTTTAAGAGCCTCCTTACTGAATTCATTCAGCACATATTTCACTCTATGTCTGTCATTGTCACTGAAGTCGTTCTGCTGCAGCACAAGTATGATCACATGAGGTCCAGAAGCAGACAGATTCACACACTCTTTCACTCCCTGTGTGATCTGAGTGATTGACAGATTTGGCCTCAGCAGGTGAGAAGTGTTGATGACTGTGACGTCTCTGTCCTTCAGTTTCCCTCTGTGTTTCTCAATGTTCAGCTCGACATCAGCAGGTGCTTCACTCTCAAATGCTACTCTTCCTAAGATGAAGTTTCCCACTCTGTTGTTTTCTGTTATATTCTTCCCCAGCAGAACAATCCTCAAATCACTCACTGGAACACAGAACACAAATAACAGTAACACTTGACCAAGAGAACAGAGATGGCAGATTTCAGATTGCAGGTCCTTGAACAGATGAGAAAATGGCATTGAGATGAGTGGAAATGTTCAAACATTTCTCTATGTATTATATATACCTCCCTTATACACACACAGTTTCTCAAGGATTTTGATATTTGCAGTATTGAATATTATGAATTGTCATATTTGTTTACTTACTATTAGGTCGATCAAAAGATGGACTTCGCCGTCCTCTTTTAACTGTAAGTAAAATAACATGCATTTAAAAATTTTGCAAATTCATCTTTATTTATTTATGAAATAATTCACACAAATAAAAAATTCTCAATATTTATTATTCCATCTCACTATTATATTCTCTTTCATAAAACACAAAAGCTGATTGCCCACATGAGGATAAGTAAATGGCACATTTTTCATTTTTCATTTGTTTCTTACCACTAGTCATGTTAATGGCTTCCTTGTCAGGGGATCTTTGCATTGTCTTTGTGGACTTCTGCCACCTGCAAATAAAACAAAATACAATATTGACAAGAGAAAAAACAAGAAAAAGAAAAGAAACTATCCATTTTTATTTACCCCGTTTTTATTTCAGATTATTGTCTGGAATGGCTGCAGTATATTAATGACAGAATTTTTATTTTGGGTGAACTAACCATTTAAGTCAGTCATTTCTCCATCACCAGCAGCGCTCCATTCTCCAGCGTCTACCTCCCCTACAAGCCATTGTACAGCAGTGGTGTAGTCTACTCTACGTGATACGCAGGTATATGCCGTATACCCTCTAGGAAATGTCAAGGATTTCAGAATACGCTCTTAAAAATACGCGGAGATATGTAACCATCCAATAAATCACACTAAGATTTGTGCTTTGCTGCTTTTAAAAATAAACAAAGTCTCATATTTCAAATTCTGCCTATTTTACTAGGAAATAATGCTGTGCAAATAATTAATCGCATCCAAATTAAAAAAATGTGTTTACATAATAGATGTGTGTGTGTGCTTTGTGTAATTATGTATATATAAACACACACATGTATATAATTAAGAAATATTTGCTTGTATATACTGTACATATATTTATATAATTTGAGAAACACAAGTGAACTGATCCTCTCCTCCGCTTTAATACCAGTTACAGCACAAAATAAACATGAATAAACATCTCAAGGTATGTTAAAACATACAGTACAACTTACCGAAATCGGTATCATGTCTCGCATCATGGATCGCTTAATTAGTGTTTCAACCGAGGAAAGTGATGTAACGTAACATCACATTTACCCCAGAACAAACATATTCAGTGACCATAAACTCGTTAGTCAGCTAGAAAAATTAATTCTAGAGAGGAGCATTTAGCTAAATATATGCACCATATTACATATTAATTATAATTGTTAATGTTCTTTAATAGTAACAACTGATTCCCGTGTATATTTTGCAGCCTTAGTTGAGTTTTTTTGTCTTGAGAAAATTTGCCATGTACTGTAACCTACCTGATATACAGTATATCCAAAATAACTGATATTGGCTCGAATTGCAAGCTTGTGAATCTAAATGTATAACTATGATGGCCAAAATGGTACAAAAGAGAGTCCAAATGTTGATCTTGTGACATACTGATAAGCCTCATCTTTCCATTATTGTTAATAATAGTTGCAACTTGGGGGGGCGCTATGGCGTATGGTGAAGAGTAGACGTGTCCTCCACTAGCTCCGAGGGAAATTGACTTTTATATTAATTTTGTTGTACCTTTTTCAATATAATTTTTTGTGATTGCTTTTACTGTAGTTAGAAGACAGTTTATACTAATTATTTCAACTGAGGCATTACAAGATGAAAAACACTCGACAGAAACAGGACACCCAAAGAGGAGGGTTCCGAAACACCGGATCAGGAGAGCAGCGCGGCTAGCACTTTAGATGCTAGGATACAAGCCATGATGGACGCGCTTAAGAACGATCTTTTCTCTAAAATGGACACGGTTGCTGTTGGATTGCACTCCGAGATCTCATATGTTAGAGGAGAATTGAAAGCTTCAATTGAACCACTTCAGCGATTAGTAGACTCTCATGAAGCAGCAGTGCGGGATCTCGAGCAGGCCGCTAACGACCATAGCTCCCGTATAACTGAACTCGAGGCTACCGTCACCAAGTTATCCGCTCAGGTGATTCGTCTGGATGATAAGTGCGAAGACTTGGAAAGCAGATCTCGAAGAAATAATATTCGTGTGGTTGGTGTACCGGAAGGAATGGAAGGACCTCATCCTACTGACTTTATTGCAGTTTTGCTACAGGATCCACTAGGAGTGGAAGAAAAACCGCTACTTGATCGTGCTCACCGCTCTCTGCAGAACGAACCAGCGGCCGGATCCCAACCTCGGGCTTTTATCGTGCGGGTGCATTTTTTCCATGTTCGTAACACAATTCTACGACGAGCAGGCGAGTCTTCCCCACTCCTTTACAAGGACAAACGGATCTCTGTGTTCCCAGACTTTACATCCTCTGTCGCCAAGAAGCGTTCTGCCTTTTCTGCGGTGAAACGCAGTCTGCGCTCCTTTCCGGAGGTCAAGTTTGGGCTTCTATACCCTGCCACACTTAAGATCACCATGCCGGATGGCACTTCGTGGCGTTTTGAAGACCCCTCTTTGGCCAGTGACTTTGTTAAAAAGAACTGTAAGTAGAGTGGACATTGTGAGGACAGGATCAGTCTAATGCTTGCAGGTAGATAATATTAGGTCATTTGTTCTATAATACTGGCCCTGGGTTATCTACACTTGTTTATGGCTATGTGTATGTATATGTATATATACATATATATATGTATTTTTTTTTTTGGTGTATAAGTTGTTAATACTTAAACAGTAAAAAGCTATGTTGTTTTGGTTTCATTGAATGTATCGAGAGCAATTTGTCTGGTTTAATTTGGATTATGTGACCTTCACTACTCTATAGGTACATTTGTTCAGCTTTATTTATCAAGTCAATTTTCTCTCAGGTAGCACTATTCTTTTTTAGCGTAGAGCTATTACGGAGTGTTCTGTGCCTTTAGTTAGGTTTGGGTTTGTGTGCATCTCATTTGGGGAGATGCTAACAATGGGGTGGTGTGGTGGGATGATGAGGTTTGTGTTTTATTTTTGTTGTGGTTGTCATGTGTTTTCAAGGTTTTATTGTATTGGTTTTATAATTATTTTACCAGTTTACGCAGCTGTGGTGACGGTTTATTTGTCATTTTTCTTGACATTCTTTTTCTGCCCTATTTTTGGTGGATGGCCCAATTGAGTGTAAACCTAAGTACTGATGGAGGTGATCTCAAACTGGTGTCCTGGAATTGTAAAGGCCTGAACTCCCCTGTGAAACGCACTAAGGTATTAAATCATCTCAAAAAATTAGGAGCACAGATTGTTTATCTTCAAGAGACGCACTTAAAATCTACTCCTCATTTTCAAATTAGAAGTAGATGGGTGGGTCAGTCCTATTTCTCTTCATTTTATAGTAAGTCTAGGGGAGTTGCAATCTTATTTCATAAATCAATTCCTTTTGTTTGTTCTAAAGTGATCTCTGATCCTAATGGTAGATATTTGATTGTTACAGGTAGTTTATACGGCATCCAACTGATTTTTGTTAATGTATATGCCCCAAACTGGGATGATGCTGAGTTTTTCAAGAAACTTTTTTCTGCCCTTCCGGACATGTCCTCCCACTTACTCATTTTAGGTGGGGACTTTAACTGTTGATTGAACCCAGATCTTGACCGTTCCTCTAATAAAGCAGCAACACTTTCAAATTCGGCTAAAGTTATGAAAGACTTTATGGTGAATTTCTCAATTTCAGATCCTTGGCGTTTCTTTAACCCTACAAGTAAAGCATTTTCTTTTTTCTCTCCTGTGCATCGTACATTTACTTGGATTGATTATCTCTTATTGGATAATAGATTTCTTCCATGTCTCACCTCTACCTCTTGCTCATATGAACCAATTGTTATCTCAGACCATTCTCCTGTTGTACTCAACATTAGGTTTAAAGGCTTGGTTCGATCACACTACCCTTGGCGTCTTAATACGCGCTTACTGTCAGACGAAAAATTTGTTGATATGATATCCAGCCAAATTGATTTGTTTTTGAGTACTAACAGGACCTCTGATGTGTCTGCATCTGTCTTATGGGAGACGTTGAAAGCTTACATTAGAGGTCAAATAATCTCTTACATGAATTATGATAGAAGGCGGAGGAGGGAGAGAGTGGTCACTCTAACCAATCGCATTGCCCAATTGGACGCAGCGTTAGCCACTTCTCCAACTCCTGAGTTGTATAAGGAACACCTCACAGCTCAGTCAGAATTTAATACATTGGCTGCAGACCGTGCTGTTGAGCTGTTACTTAAGACTAGGAGTACATACTTTGAACAGGGGGACAAAGCTGGTAGAATGTTGGCACATCAATTACGGCAGACTATCTCCTCTCATCAGATTCCGGAAATTGCCACATCTTCAGGCACTACGATAGACCCAGAAAAAATAAACAATGAATTTACAGCTTACTATGCCTCGTTATATACATCAGAGACAAATGTGGAAAAGTGTGATTTCGATGGCTTCTTTTCCCATTTAGAAAACCCTCAGGTTAATTTGGACATGGCAGATCAATTAGAAATCCCAATAACTGCCCTAGAACTTTCGGGTGCTCTTAAAGCGATGCAGTCTGGCAAATGCCCAGGGCCAGACGGCTTTCCTGTAGAGTTTTACAGATGCTTTCAAAATAAACTAGCTCCGGTTCTGATTGATATGTTTAATGAATCTTTTCTGACGGCTAAACTTCCCCCTACGCTTAATCAGGCTTCGATTTCTCTTATTTTGAAGAAGGACAAGGACCCTCTTAGTTGCTCTCCGTATAGACCAATTAGTTTATTGAATGTTGATTTCAAAATTTTATCCAAAATGCTTGCTCTTCGTTTGGAAACTGTTCTTCCAGATATCATCTCTCCTGATCAAACGGGGTTTGTTAAAAATAGGCACTCTTTTTTTAATTTGAGAAGGCTTTTTAATACTATTTATAATCTTCCATCAACAACCTCACCGCAAGCAATTATATCGTTAGACGCGGAGAAGGCCTTCGATCGTGTGGAATGGGCATACTTATTTCATACTTTGGGGAAATTCGGCTTTAAGGAAAATTTCATTTCTTGGGTGAAGCTTTTATACTCGTCACCTTTGGCTTCAGTTAGGACAAATAATAATCAGTCCTCTTACTTTCCTCTCTATCGTTCAACGCGGCAAGGGTGTCCTTTAAGTCCTCTTTTATTCGCTGTGGCAATTGAGCCTCTTTCTATTGCGCTTCGTGCTGACCCTCATATTAAAGGTATTGTGAGTTGTGGGCAAGAACAGAAGGTGTCTCTATATGCAGACGATCTTCTTTTATTCATTACTGACTTCTCTGTGTCAGTCCCAGCTGCACTTTCTGTTCTTGGTTCTTTTGGATCCATATCTGGTTACAAGCTAAATTTAGGAAAGAGTGAGCTGCCTCCTCTTAATAAGGCAGCACGTGAATACCCACTTCACACCCTGTCATTTAAAGTTGCTCAGCACGAGTTAAAATATCTTGGGATTCAGGTTGCTGCTAAATTCAGGGATCTTTATCGCGCTAATTTCATTATTCTTCTGTCTCAAGTACAAAGTAGTTTTAATCGTTGGTCAGTGCTGAACTTATCTCTAGCAGCTCGGATTAATAGTATTAAGATGAATGTCCTTCCCAGGTTTCTATACTTGTTTCAGTGTGTACCGATTTTTCTTCCGCAAACCTTTTTTCGTAAATTAGACGCCATTATTTCGGATTTTGTTTGGAGTGGGAGGCCACCAAGATTACGTAAACAATATTTACAGAGCCCGAAGAAGCTAGGAGGAATGGCCTTACCCAACTTTAAGTTTTATTACTGGGCAGCTCATCTCAAAATAATTCAGTTTTGGCTACATTCTGGTTCACAGTTATTATCGTCAGTTTGGTTGGGAATGGAGCATTCTTCCTGCAAGCCTGTTTCACTTTCAGCTTTGGCTCATTCGCCTATTAAATCACCTATAAAAAATTACACTAAAAATATCATTATTAAGACAACTGTATAGATTTGGAATCAGTTTAGACGTTCCTTTGACCAGGGGCGTTGGACTGGGGGGGTAAAGGGTACCGAGTACCCAGGGCCCGAGGCGGGGGGCCTTAGAAGTCAGTTTTCTATACATACATGTACATGCACTAACATTTATATAGCATTTATGTACAAATGAAAAACTAAACTTGTAGTTAACTGTTAGGCACTGGTTTGGTATAAAAAAAGTCATTTTCATGCTGTGCAGGGCCCCACCACCCCTCTCGAATCAATGTAAATGGTACGACCCGCAGGTCAGGTGCTTCTGCTGCGGACCTGCGGTGAATCAGTTAATGAGACAGGAGCTGGAGTTAGCCGTGATATGAACTAGGAAGACAGGGGAAGAGTCATGTCTTTCCTTAAGAAAGGAAAATCAGGGACTCAAAAACAAAAAGAAAAGAAGATTAAAGAGAGAAAGGCAGATAAGGGCAAGCAGTTGCTCACTCAGTTTTTTGAAAAGAAAGGTGAGCTCCAAATGCATCATCGAGCATTGACATTGTTTTAACATAAATATCTACTCCAGGTAGAATAGCATACATTTATGTTCGTACTCTATTTGAATAATATACCAATACTTTATAGTATCACACCCTACATAGCGAGCAAACAGTATTTCTGGGTAAATAACAGGGAGTGAGAAGCAGACGGAGGTGGAGCTGGGGTCTCAACACCGCGGTAAAGTTTTATATTCGCACATTCGGGCTTCTGCGTTCAATAACTTTCTAATTATATGTGCAAGAAGGTTAATGTTTGCAAATTATAATCAGCGACATTTATGACAACCAACTACATTTTTCAAAATCGATTAAAATGGGCAAGTATTGTTGTAATGCTATACTTACCTGCGAATGTCCACCGAATGTCCACCGTAGTGTGGTAAACAAGATAGGGACCGTCTAAAAAGTTGTAATTTGTTTTCATTGTGTCCAAACAGACAACTACATTTTAGCCAATTACAGATGTATCACCAAATATCACTCACATTATGCCTTCTAATGCTATAGATTTTCCTTTAGCAAAAACAAAACTCTTTATAATGATGGGGTTTGAAAACATTTCTAGGAAATAAAAAAGAACGAACATGTACATGAACTGTAATTTGTTAACAATCCAGACAAGTGGAAAATCACGTGTAATCCCCTGAACATAGTTAATCTCTTCATTTTATCAACAGTTTTTTTTGTTTGTTTGTTTTGTTTTTTTGTGCCTCAAAATGAATGAGAATTGTGTTGCTGTGTTGGTTTTAACAATGACATATGATTCATTTCAATAGGTTTTGAAAGCATGGGCCGACTGCTCCAAAGCAACTTGGTAGCCTACATCTTATCTGGACCCTACATACTACAGAACATACAACATACTAAGTGTGATAAAGACTTAACAGTGTAACAGGTGTTGAATTAAAAGAATGGCTAAACTATCTTTTATGTTTTCCTGTTGTCATCTTTGTTTAACATTTAAACTCTCACAATATCACAATTCATGTGTATAGATTGATGCTGACAAGTGTGTAGAAATATTACTGTCCATGGTACTGAATCCATAAGAATATTGACAAGTACTAAAAAAGCATGACAGAAAATAGGATGTTTATTTTAGGTGAACACCTCAAAAACTAGTGTCAAAACTTTCTTCAATGTGGTTTATAAAGAGTTTGTGTCTCACATATATATTAAATTTCTACCATCACCGTCTTCTTTATTGACACCTTCAAGCTCAATAGCTTTTGAAAGGAGAATCCCAGTGCTCCCCTACTAGTTGCAAAATGTTTTTTTTTATGCTAAAGAACATACTACAAGTCTTAAATGTATAATTATTTACTCTAGATGTTAAATTTCCACCAATCAGTCTATTCTATGGGTTTCTTCATTGACACACTTTCCTGTTCTATAGTTTTTGAAAGGAGGGTCACACTGTTACAAAATAAGTTTTAAAATAATTATCTGACCCTAAAGAACATACTACAAGTCTTAAATGTGGAAGAATTTACTCAAGAAGTTCAATTTCCACAAATCAGTCTATTCTATGGGTTTCTTCATTGACACACCTTCAAGCTCAATAGCTTTTAAATGGAGTGTCATACCATTACAAAATAAGTTTTAAAATAATTATCTGACCCTAAAGAACATACTACAAGTCTTAAATGGACAATTATTTGCTCGATATGGTCAATTTCTACCATCACTGTTATAACGACTATCAGCAGTTATACGTATCTGAAATACAGGAGGGGCCCACCAACTATTAACGTAACGCTGCTAAAAATATGTATTAAATCTATTTCCCAGTGTATTGTCACAAACACCAAAGACAAGGCTTGTATTTCTACACCTTTATATAAATTGAATGTGAAAAAAAAACAAACAAATGAAGCAATGTACGTACATGAAAAGAAGAATGAACTGAAATAAAACCAGTACAGTAAATCAAGAGAATATACTTGTAGATTGTCTATAAAGTAATGTGAAATAACAGGAAAAGTATGGCAATGACGATGGAAAACAAAGCTTATCTGATCAGTTCACAGTTGTAGATGAATGATTCTTTGGGTAAATCTAGAACCATCCCCAAACACGTTGAATAGTCAAGGTTCAGGATAATATCCATGTCCCATTGAAAATGAACCAAAAAAAAAAAAAAAAAACTTTCCCACAAAAAGTGAACCCTCCTCAAGTGCTCTTCAAAGCATCCAGCCAACATGGAAGCCCACAGTCAAATCCTTGTACTCAGGACATTTGATAATCCACAAAGTAATGTAGTGAACCATCCAATGGGGAGAAACACTTGATGTCCATATACTGTAAGTAGTGTCCTTGCAACTACTCATACAGATTAAAGACACAAAAATATAAAGGAACATTTAAAGAGTCCATCTACAAAAAGAAAAGAAATCTACCATTAGCTAAAGAAACCCTCACATAAATTATATACATCAAGTGAAAACAGATGTATGACACAAAGATAAACAAAACTTACATAATTGAACTGGAAACAAAGTTTCTCAATCAGGACTCCAATGAGTTTTGCTGGAGGTGCTAGGGTAAGCCATAGGGGGTAAGCCCATGCTTCCCTCTTCCAAACAACCTGACTTCTTCTACACTCCCAACTGATTAAATACCTGGGGCTTTAACACTCTAGCACACCCTAGTGGTGAATACGATCAAAAATAGCCTGATAACAGGTAACACTGTTACACTGTATTATATGGGTTTCCTTACATTTTCCGGTTCAGTAGCTTTTGAATGGAGGGTCACACCGCTTTAAAAGTAGTTGTAAAATAATTATTTGACACTAAAGAACATACTACAAGTCTTAAATGTACAATTGTTTGGTCCAGATGTATCACTGCCTCTATGGGTTTTAATCCATGTTTCTAGAAATGCATAAAAACAGAAGTGTTAATTTAACTCCTAAAGAGTTGAATTTGACTCTGTTTCAGATAACATTTGGTCCCACTCGAAATCACTGTAAAATTTACTCTTTGGTCAGTGTCAAGTTTTTAGAGTTAATTCTACTCAATATTGTGTAAAAAATAGCAATGAAATGTGTAAAAGTATAAAAAGTAGTATAAAAGTATAAAAGTATATTAACACTGTAGTTTAATCACACTGTTAAGAGTAATATAATTACACAGTAAAAAGTTAATTTATCTACAATTTTACTTTTAAAAAAGACAAAGTGTAATATTTACTTTTCATTTCTCTACAGTGTTTTTTTTAAAACAAATACATAAATCATAAAATGCAGTGTTACTGAATTATAGAACTATCAACTACTATCCAAATAAAAACAAGCACAATAACACTAGATCACAGAACTCACAATTTATTGTAAAAAATAAAGCATTTCAATGTCATTGAATTTACATTGCAAACCCATTGCCTTGTCTCTGACCGAAACATGTATAACATCATAAAAATGTTTACCAGAGAAAGCAATATGGCACAACAAGTAGAGTGTCATTTCCTCCATATGACATTTCTATGTCAAAAGGCCTAGGGTGATGCAGGTTGTCGACATGGAAAAAAAAGAAAAAAAAAAATCCTGCTTTAGCCCAATTAACCTTCATAACCTGAATGCTACTGGGCACTTGCATTGCCATAGCAATTTCAGAACCTCCTTTTACCATATTTAAAGACACCGTTTTTCTTGGACCAATCTCTACCCGACTAAAAGTTGTTGAACTTCACCAACTATATGCCATATGATTCTGATGCTTTTTTGCCAGCGTTTTGGTAATATTTTTAAATGATTTAAGCTGTTTTTGAAAAAAAATTCTGGATGCAGCGGGGATAGTGGATAAGAAAATGGTGCTTTGGTAAAAGGTTTTTCTGAGGATACAACTTCTTAAACAGTGTGTGGTGATCCACAATTAAATGTTTGAAATATACACATAAACCTTGAGATAACATGGACGAGAATATAATGTTTATTATTTGAAGTAGTAAAAGAAGCAGGCCCCAGTGTTGGTCAGTAGAACTTACTAAATCTCCAAAGATAAGAGGAAATTCCGATAAGCACCAGACTGAACATTCCGATCAAGATCCTTCACCTAAATTAACTGCTACAGGCCTCTCCAGAAACCATAATCAAAACTTTCTATTCTTGAATTTATTTCTGCTGATGAATGTTTTCCTTCAAATGAAATAATAATTTCATTCGTACTGGCCCACCCCTTCTAACACATCATGCCATGTTGTGTGAAAATATCAATGAATTAGATCCTTCACCAAAAATGTATGGTAGGGATGGATTACAAGCCATTTCTGACAGTGAGCAGTGAGTAATCTTCACCTGGTGCGAACAGCTGTTGGGAACCCTCCTTTTCCGCTAAACAGAACCTGCAACAGTACCTTGCACTGAAAGACTCCACCAGACCAAACAAACTATGCAAACCCAAATTATCCCCAGTAACCTGTACTACAGTGCCGCAAACATAACCATTGTATAATGGAATCTCAATACCATCACTCTCTAACACTTTAATGTCTCAAACAATGGGAGCAAAAATTTCACTAAAACCATACCGTTTAACATCTTGAGAATAAAATAAGGCGCACAGGTGTATGTTAGCCAAGAAAGAATTCCATTTTGGAGAGAAGTTTCTTAAAGTAAAATTTACTCCACCCAATTTATGAATACCTCACTTAGGACCCAGAGGGTTGGCGACCTCAAAGTCATCATAGAACATTTGGATCTGTATTGTCTGCTTCTCAGTTGAGAACAGGGGGGACTTTTAAAAAAAGATCCATCACAAATATCTCTCAGTCTAGAGTCGCTGGTAGCGGAGCTTTGCAACATTTCTGGAACATACTGACTTTTAAATATTGACTGCAGTGTAGATAAAATTGGAATATACATGAATTTACCTGATCATATGTTCCAGTCTTTTTATTTCGTCTTGTGTCAAATCTTGAACCAATCACACGTTCAACTGGTTCTACTATTTCCCAATTGTCAGTCATAAATTTTGATTGCTTGTATTCTGAATTTAGAATTGTGAAAGGATTCTGTGACCCCTCAAAACACACCTCAACTTTCTTGCACGTTTCCGTTTCTCTTTCATTACTAAATACATGCTTTATCACTGTCACTTTAGCATGCTGATGTATATCTTGAACAATCTCTTCCATGGAAATCACTACAGAATTCAGTGTACTTTGACAAACACCTGCTGCCTTTAGATCAGAAATTACAGCTGAACAACTATTTACAATGTATGGCGAAGATAACTGTGACTCAGCCTCTAAATAATTAGAAAAATTCCCAAATTTCTATATATCCAAATTATTGTTGATATGCAATTCATTTTTACAGGAGCTCATTGCTTCTACCTTAAAGTTAAATTCTAACAGTGTTTGTAAATGAATTGCCCAAATTACTACATTATTTGCTAACTGCATTCTTCTTAAATAGTAATTTTGACATGCATTCTCTGTAAAGCTGCTTTGAAACGATATGTATTGTGAAAAGCGCTATACAAATAAATGTGAACTGAATTAAATATTCAGTCGACTCTTCAACACGAGAAACATTACTTGTATTGACGGTAATTTGAGGATATGAAAGATCATATTCTACAGGATCATATTCTACAGAATCAACTAAACTGCTTCCATGGCACTTAAGATGCTTTCTTAAACCAGAAAAACTAAGAACGTGAGCATCCTTCTTGACCACACTTCAGAAAAAGAGTCCTGCCTGTACATAGCATGCTGGTTAGGGCTGGGCGATATATCGCATGCGATTCTCACGCGCATTTCGTCAGTAAAGCCGGTTCCCTGATTACCGCTAAATTGCCATCACCTGCTTTCAAATGGAGCGCCTTTTAATAGACAAAGCCGTAGTTCACGGACAAGCCACGCAAAATCGGGTTCAGTATCGAAGGCGATTCATCTTCGATACTGAACGCGATTTTGCGTGGCTTTGCGATTTAGCGGTAATCAGGGAACCGGCTTTACTGACGAAATGCGCGTGAGAATCGCATGCGATATATCGCCCAGCCCTAATGCTGGTCAACCACAATGAAGTAGGACTGAATGGTGCTCTGTGTGTATCCCTGGGCGAGAAGCAGAGATGTTCACGAGTCTTTTATCTGGAGTCCGAGTCAAGTCTGAAGTCTTTAAGCTGGAGTCCGAGTCAAGTCTGAAGTCTTTAAGCTGGAGTCTGAGTCAAGTCTGAAGTCTTTATCACTGGAGTCTGAGTCAAGTCTGGAGTCTTTAAGCTGGAGTCCGAGTCAAGTCTGAAGTCTTTATCACTGGAGTCCGAGTCAAGTCTGAAGTCTTTAAGCTGGAGTCCGAGTCAAGTCTGAAGTCTTTAAGATGGAGTCCGAGTCAAGTCTGAAGTCTTTATCACTGGAGTCTGAGTCAAGTCTGGAGTCTTTTGTCACGAGTCCGAGTCGAGTCTCGAGTCATTAAAAAAAAAAAAAAATTATCATAATCAAATCCTATTTTTTATCCTAGTTGTATTATATAGACAAAATAATGATCTTTCTGTAATCTGTTTTATTTGAAATTAAGGTCCTATGATGTAAGGGATAATGTACATCCAGTTTGTTACTTTATAATCCATTACAATGTACAAAACAGTCGTCCTGGCAACACAAGTAGTCATTTTTAATAGTCGCTAAACGGACACAAGATGGCGCCAGTGAGTCACGGTTTGTTATATAGCAGTTTGTTATACAGCTTCGTTGTTATTGACGACAGTCATTATCAGAAAATATTAAACTTCGGAATGTTTAAGAATGTCAATTGAAAACTCTACACATGCTGATTGTGATACATTAAAATATGAGCTTTAAGCAATAAATGGATTAACATCTCTATCATCTTTCTATCTCTCGCTCTCTTATGGACACACATTAAGAAAGAGAAAAGCTGCATATAATACGAAAAGATTGATAAAACGTAGAGCTAGGTTTAAAGTCTAGATTTTTTTGTTCATATTTGAACAGGCTGGCAATTAAAAAGAGCCATGCAGCTTCACCGCAGTATAATAGCTAGCTGTACGAGTTAATGTGACTAACCTTTGTGGATGCGATGTCTCAAAAAAATTGATGATGTTGTTCCGGTGTCTAATTGTTTTCCCACATTCTGTGCGTCTAGCTGATCTGACGTGATAATAACCCAAACGAAAGAACATATGGCACGGTGGTTCCCGTCATGTTGCATGGGACTCTAATTATGACATTTCTGAGTTTATGCGCACAGACATACGTAATCAAAGTGTATGACAAGAGTCCAATCTACCACGACACGTAAGGAAATATATGTGACGCAGATATTATAAAACCATTTAAACACAACACGAATTCTTTATTATATCAGTAGTTAAGGGTAAAAGACTTGAGTCGTTTTTAAAATTTTCCGAGTCTTTTGTGCCGAGTCGAGTCAAGTCTGAAGTCATTTCAGGTCGAGTCCGAGTCCGAGTCTGAAGTCTGTTAAAATGCGACTCGAGTCCGAGTCTCTAACTCGAGTGTTTTCCTCAAAAACCTTAATTTATTTTCGACTGAATAAAGAAAGACATGGAACTCTTGGATGACATGGGGGTTAGTAAATAATCAGCAAAAAAAAAAAAAATTATAAGTGAACTAACCCTTTAAGCATACCTTTTGAAATCTTATGAGCTGATCTACAGCTTGATACGCAGAAAGCTTTCCCGGCCTCTTTCTACCTTGTGCAGATGGTGGTAGCAGATGTAGCAGCAGCAAGATGGCAGACATGTCACTGTCCCAGCCTACAAATAAGTAAATAAAAACATTATGCCATAGCATAGCATTCAAAATGACAACTTGCACCATTACGAAAATGTACACTACACACCTACATAACCCACAACAACAAGTAAAACAGTTCCATTCATACTATTCTCAACTTCAGCAGCTGACTCAGCATTGCGCATCAAATCCAAGAGTTCTGTGGTGGGTACAAGTCCGTGGCTTTCCTTTATTACTTTTGCTTTAAAAGTGGTTGGCCACTTCTCCAGAATTTGATGGCCGTGGCCTCACCAAACAGAAATCTGAAATATTGTTCTATCTGCAATGTAACACACAGAAGTGATGAGTGATACCTAATGCTACACTGGATATTTTGGTGATGCTGTGAATTAAGATGTCATACCAGTCCTGGGGTCTCATTTATAAAGCGTGCGTACGCACAAAACGGGGCTGGAAGCGTGCGTACGCCAGTTCCCGCGCAAAGGTTGTGATCTATAAAAACAAACTTGACGGGAGAATGTGCGCACCTTTAAGCAAACTTTGAGCCGTGCGTACGCACATTCTGGAGACAAAAGTGATATGAATTGAGATAGTAGATGTGCTACTTTCGATCACTTTTCCAGTGACACGCTGTTTTATGACAGCGAGGAGCGCTGGGAGCACAATAATTCCTCTTTAAACTAAACTGCAGATGTTATGACAAAATATTTTTTTGAGAATGACGATCAGTGATGCACACTTAACTTAGATATTATGGAAGACACTGCTGGATTCGGTGGTCGAACGGTCCGTTGTCCAGTTTGAATAGGTCCAATGATATCTTACTGTACAGCCACAGCTGCAGGAGGTGTTGATGTCAAACAATTACCATTTGAAGGATATAATTTGAGGAAAACGGTAAGATTTGCATGTTTTCTTTTTAAAATCCTTTGTCAGTGACGCGCCGAGTCAGACAATTGTATTTACACTGCAATAAATAAGTAGGCCGATCTGTTTCCACTAAAAATAGCCTATAAACTTCCTAAAAGTTATGTTCACCTCATCAGCAAAACTGCATACATTTGATTTGAATTGTTTAAAACTATTCAAATACTATTTGGCCAGTGGAAATGAATGAATCAACTCTATTCTAAAACCTTTATCTGAAGTATTTTATACAATTTTGTTTTTATGGATATAAAGGGGTCCTAGCATATGAATTCAAAGTTAACATCACACTCAAATGACATTGCACAACACAATTTACATAATTAACATTTGTAAAATAATAACAATGTTTATTTTCAGCCCAGCTATATGCTTAATGCTTACCCGTGTGTTTCTGGCATCTCAGCAGCAAGTATGTTATTCATCTGTCTTCTGGTGGCATCTGTCAGGGATTTGGTTTTTCCATACTCTTGCATAATTTGTTCACCACCAGGCTTTGATGTTAAGATTTTTTCAATAAACCATAGGTGAAATAAAATGTGCTTTCCGTTATTGTAAAACCATATGTAATAATGATGGAAAAAAATTGTTATCTAAAGAACACTTCCCATGGTGAAACAACATTCAGATTGGACTTAATTTAAGCAACTTGGACTTAGCAATTTCCACCACTTACCACTTTTGCCTCAGTTTATGTGGCATGGCCTTTTAGGCTGTCTTCCTTCGGCAGTGGCTTCTTCTTCAACAGGGTCACACATTGTGAAATTCAGGATGACGGTGTCATCAGATGTACCCGAGCATGATGATAATTGAGAGGCTGTTCATTATGAAATTGGTACAAAATTAAGAAACATATTACAAGAAAAAGTTACTGGTATTTTAAGACAATAAATTTTCTCATTCCGGCCTTTAAACTAAATAAACTAATTTGTGAATTGTCTGAATGAATACCAAGTCCTCCATTGCCCAGCATGATTCTCAGAGTTCCAGGTGACTCCTTCACTACTTCTTCAAAAACCTCTGTGTCAACTTCTGTCTGACTGGTCATACACCTTAATGTCTGGCTGCCTGCTTTCTGGCATGTTAAAATTTTAGACACGCTGTTTAAAAAAATAATAAAAAACCATGCATTCCCCTCCTCCTTGTGTGCCAGCCCCCCAGAAAAAGACACAGATTAACCAAAAGGATGTGACATGCATAGATGGGTACGGCCAAGAAAGCAGGTCAAAATTGGTCCCCTGTGATCTTTCCTCAAAGGTAGTTCCTGTGGAGGAAGAGGTAATAAAAGTAAATATTATTAAAGTGTATATTGTAATGCATGCAATGTTACAAGCAAAAGCAACACTACTTTAACTGAGTATTATTACAGGTTGACATGCTATGGCAAAGTGATCCTACTGACCTTATTGTGGTGATTGTAAGAGCCCCTGACAGGAAACAGGAGTACCTGTTGCACCTCAGGGATTTTCAAACTTTGAGGCCACACGAATTGTTAGTTGGGGAGGTAAGTTCATGATATATATATATATATATATATATATATATATATATATATATAATAAATGCACAGTTCAAAATGTGGCATTTGGTTTGAGTTTGTGTGTGAGAAGTATTTAAGACTTAAATAAAACAAATAATGTGATTTGAAATACAATATGCTTTTAACTTTTCAACCTCTCATTCAGGCAATTGAGAGCTACTTCCGCACTGTTCTCAATTCTTGTGATGCAACTGGTAAGATCTTTCAGTTAAGTCATTACATCACTGGTGTCATTTTGCGTGGCAAAAGAGAACAGATGGCTCGACAAGGGTTGAGAAAAGTGAGTGAAAGAGTTACAGAAGTGTTTTGACTGAACATCTACCCTATCACAATTGCTTGAATTGTCATTAACTTTGTCATTTTTGCCACACAGGTGAACTTTGAGGATTACAATGGTGTAATCACTTTTGTAAATACTGGCAATGTGCACTGGAAGTTTGTGGTGAGTGAAAACACTATGATCTTCATTTACACTAATGTGCAAATATGTTCTGTACTACACCTTAAAAAGCCAGGTATTGTTTATATTGTGTATATATGATTGAGCTTATGTTTGGGTATGTCATTGATTCATACAGTATTTGTTTATCTTTCTAGTATCTGCATGCTATATCACAAACCATTTTTGTTGTTGATCCTCAATCTGGCACTAATGAAATGGAAGAAGCAAAAAAGGCATGTTACAGATTTGGGTAGGAGCTTGTTACTTTAATGTCCTGTTATTATTCTGCTGTATCAGAATGTTCTGATGAAGGTATATTTGACAGAATTATACTACACAACTTAAATGTATTTCTTAAAAAACAGGGAATACTTCAAAATGAGACAACGTCAGTATGGAAAAGAGGACTGGGTGAAAGCCAAATGGAAACCTGGCAAAATCCACCACACATTTCAAAGAGATGGCACGAGCTGTGGTGTTTTTGTAATGCAGGCAAGGGTGTCTACAGATATTAACATGTCAAATTTAAGACTTTTATTAGGAAAACTTTAAGACATTCTAAGACTTTTTATTAAGGACCCGCAGCCACCCTGGTAACTGAATGTTGGTTTACAAAATATTCATGACAAAACTGGGAACACCAAGGTCATGGCTTATTTTTCCACACAAATATGAAAACATGTATAACTTGAATGCACTGTACTGTAAATTGCTTTGGATTAAAGTATCTGTCAAATGCACATTGCACTTACAGGGAGTGCAGAATTATTAGGCAAGTTGATTTTCTGATCATATTTTTTTCCCAAGCACATTTTACCAATTCCAATCCACATCAATCTTAATAACTACTATTAATATTATTTTTAATCATTTATAAGTGATATATAATTGTTCATGAAGGCTGGAAATGAAAAATGCCTTATATTCAGGTGTGCAGAATTATTAGGCAAGTTTTCTTTTACAGGCAAAATGAGCCAAAAAAGAGATTTAACTCAGACTGAAAAGTCAAAAATTATTAAATACTCATGAGAAGGACGCAATACTAATGCAATACTAGAAATTGCAAAGTTAAAGCATGACCAAGGGACAGCAAAATGCTCATTGGGTCAGCGGGGTCAGACAAAAACAGGTGGAAAAGAAAAGACACATGTTAACTGCAAAATAATTAAGAATTAAGGTGAAGAATTAAGTGTGAAACCATCAGGAACCCTTTAGTCTCCAGCGCCACCATTTTCCAGAACTGCAACCTACCTGGAGTCTCCAGAAGTGCAAGGTCTCAGGATCTCAGAGACTTAGGTTAGCTAAAGAATCCTAAAAATGACCTGCACTTGATAAGAATCACAAGCTGAAGTGTTATAAAATACATGAAGACTGGGTTTTAATAGGGCTTATAGACAGACAGCTTGAGAATGACTCCTGATGGACCAGCACCACATCCTCTTGTACCACTGTTTGAAGAATTTATCCAGAATCTGGCAGTAAGGTGTTTGAGTTCACTTTTAGTCCATCTCTTATCCTGAAATGTCTGTCTTGCAGAGATGGACTAAAAATGATCTTCCAAAACTTACTGCCAGATTCTGGAAGATAAATTCTTCAAACAGTGGTACAAGAGGATGTGGTGCTGGTCCTTCAGGAGTCACTCTCAAGCTGTCTGTTTATAAGGCCTATAAAAACCCAGTCTTCATGTATTTTATAACACTTCAGCTTGTGATTCTTATCAAGTGCGGGTCATTTTTAGGATTCTTTAGCTAACCTAAGTCTCTGAGATCCTAACACCTTGCACTTCTGGAGACTCCAGGTAGGTTGCAGTTCTGGAAAATGGTGGCGCTGGAGACTAAAGGGTTCCTGATGGTTTCACACATAATTCTTAATTATTTTGCAGTTAACATGTGTCTTTTCTTTTCCACCTGTTTTTGTCTGACCCCGCTGACCCAATGAGCATTTTGCTGTCCCTTGGTCATGCTTTAACTTTGCAATTTCTAGTATTGCATTAGTATTGCGTCCTTCTCATGAGTATTTAATAATTTTTGACTTTTCAGTCTGAGTTAAATCTCTTTTTTGGCTCATTTTGCCTGTAAAAGAAAACTTGCCTAATAATTCTGCACACCTGAATATAAGGCATTTTTCATTTCCAGCCTTCATGAACAATTATATATCACTTATAAATGATTAAAAACAATATTAATAGTAGTTATTAAGATTGATGTGGATTGGAATTGGTAAAATGTGCTTGGGAAAAAAATATGATCAGAAAATCAACTTGCCTAATAATTCTGCACTCCCTGTATATTTTCTCATAGTTCATTTTGTATTTTAACATTTGTCTGCTGTCATACCACCAGATGGCCAAGCTTGTGGTGCAGGAATTTCCACAAATTCCTGACAGCATGGAAATAACCCCCACCAAAGACTGGATGTGCCATTGCCAAAGAAAAATGGCAGAAGAAATTCTTCAGGCATCAGGTATTGTAAACAATCCTTAAAGTACATCCGTAAAGACAACAATCCTGAAAGTGCATTCCATATACTTATGAGTTTAACAATTTAAGTCTTGTTTTTTCATTTACATTTAAATAATTGCAGTGTCAAAGGAGGAGTATTGTTCTTTGTGTGGGACTAATGAATCTCCTCAAATGGAAGAGCCCTGTATTTGGGTAGTCAA
Organism: Megalobrama amblycephala; assembly: GCF_018812025.1. Classification (NCBI taxonomy): domain Eukaryota; kingdom Metazoa; phylum Chordata; class Actinopteri; order Cypriniformes; family Xenocyprididae; genus Megalobrama; species Megalobrama amblycephala. The sequence continues at coordinate 113,433 of NW_025953386.1, read as the reverse complement.
TTTGTATTTCACGTGAATATCTTCTATTTATGGATTGTAAAACCAAAGTAAAATTAACTTTGACCACGTGTGTCCTGCTTTCTCAGGTTCAGTGCGAAAAATGCAAGAGGTGGTATCATATAAAGTGCTTAAATGTTGCAGTCCCACAGGAAGACCAACCATGGTTCTGTTGCTTATGTATTTAAGTAAAAAAAAATTATTTTTTGGATTTTTGTTTCAAACAATGTGTTAATCTATGCAGTGATAAAACATGATTATGTTTATATGTAGTTCACTTAGTTTAAAAACAAGACATGTCTGTAATAAAGAGCTGAAAACAATCACTGAACCCCTTTGTTTGTTTGCTTTTTTATCTACTAGATCAATTAAACATTGCATTTCTGTTAAGTTCAGTATGTTACAGCATTGCAAAATTTGATAGGATCCAGTAGATGTTACAATACCTGAAAGATGAGTATTGTGTCGGTTAGAGTTTGTTTGATACAGTTGTGTCGGTTAGAGTTTGTTTGATACAGTTGTGTCGGTTAGAGTTTGTTTGTGTTACTGCTGTTCTAAGGCAGTTTGTGCAACCACTGAAATTGTATTGAAAATTTAGAGGTACCACAGTGGCAAAGATATGTTTTATAAAGAGGACAGCCCACAATTCAGCTGTGTTGGAAAGTGGGAAGTTTCAATTGTAGTATGTATAATGGCATCCGTTAACCTTTAATTTCTACTATTCGCCATTTCTATACTCCAAGCATACGAGTTATAACAAGAGGAAAGTGTACTTACATTACTGTCGATACTTGAAATTTGCTTGAAGTTACGGGATGTGTAATTGTGCAGTGCTGTTGTTGATTCATTGTATAATTGACGTGTGATTGAATCCAATGCGCAGATTCAAACAAATATAAGGACATACCATGGTATTCCAAACAAATCAAATAAAGTGCGTTGCTTTAGTAACTTTCCACCGTTGAAAAACTATAACGGCTTGGCGTCTTTGATTACCATGCTCCTGCATAACGTGCTTCTATCTACCACCAGCATAGGACCTGATGCAATCAACAGGTGTCACTAACATTCACTTCCGCTGGCTGTAATTAAAGGGCCATACTCCTAATTTGGCTCCTACAGTATGTTTAGAAGGGTTCATAGAAAAAAAATACAGCTTATTCTGTAAGGTACAGTGGGGGAAAATGCCCCACTTAAGGACTGTAGTTTTTTTTTTTTTTCTGTGAAAAGATAAATGTGTCTAGAACAGTTATTCTAGCTTCAGTGACAATGACAAAAATTATAAACCAAGTATGAAAAATGTCCAGAGTTTTTCTAATTGCTATTAGTTTAGTAATGCCATTAGATTTGAACAAAAAGTAAATTTGTACCAAGAGGGTAAAATGCCCCCACTCTGACAAAGCAATTTGCTTTATATATTTACAAAGTACAAGCAGTACCACCACAACTAAAATGAACTAAATAAATTAAAGTCTTAAAATATAACCAATATTATGAATTCCAAAATTATAAAGCCTATATGAATATATATATTTTTTAAATAGTTTGCTGATGCTAACTGGCTAGCTAACTAACCAGATAACTTGAGGTAGGCTAATTTTTAAATATGAAGTCCAAATATTTTATTCAACCACCTAGTTAGATACATTTGATGGAAAAACAAAGGTGATGTTCTGAACATGATAACTACAGTAATTATGATGGGGTCGTTTTACCCGACAGATTATGTTTGAAAAAAACTTCATTCTGAAAATAAAATTATATTTTCCTTAAATGACATGTACTCCCTAACTACACAGGGCTTACTATTCTCATATCATATATAACTGTGAGGTTCTGCAAAACAACAAGCTTTAAAACATTTATTGCTTTGAATAAAAGTGTCTGTCAAATGCACATTGCACTTATATTTTCCCATAGTTCATTTTGTATTTTAACATTTGACTGCTGTCATACCACCAGATGGCCAAGTTTGTGGTGCAGGAATTTCCTCAAATTCTTGACAGCATGGGAAATAACACAGAAGACTGGATGTGCCACTGCACTGTGCTACAAGAGCGAATACGTGTTTATTAAAATGAACATCGCCAAACTTGTTCTTTGTTGAAACAGGACACATTTATTATAAAGTAAAAATATTTCACAAGCGCGTTCTGTAAAAATAGTAGTACACAAACGGTTAGCAGATTTTATTCTCTACAACGAGTACCGGGATTTGTGCATTTAATTTATTTATAATTTATCTCAAGTCATAAACTAATAAAACACAACAATTTCAGTACACTGTTTAAGCAGGTGCGAGTGGAAAGCGACGTGTACATGAGACTTTATAAAAAATAGCATTGGCAACATTTTTGTTGAAAAAAAATTGCTTTTGTACTATATTACGTAATTTTAAAGAAATATATTTAACATGATTTTAAAACAATTTGTTCCACCATTCAAAAACCACTAAATACAAATTTACTAAAAAAATTAGTTACCTAATTAAATTCAACGCAATGTACTCACATATGTTTCCTAGGGGGTGCTAGATAATGATTAAATAATTTGGGGTCAATCTATGCAAAAAACTGAAAAGATATGAATAATCATTTATACAATCCTGTACTGAATTGTGGTCATTTTTGGTAACTATAACTGATATTACATATTCTCTGAATCATGCAAAAGCATTTTGCAATTAAATTTGTAAACTCAAGTGAAAACATTTGAAATCTGAATGTTGATTGATTAAAAGGAAATCAAAACAGAAATTATTTCAATACAATGGTTTAGCACAACTGTGCACATTCAGCACCAAGCTGTGGACAGAGGCTGAATCATAAGGAATCATTTATATGTTCATGGGGGTCTGAAGAATTTGTGCATTTACAGCCAAGTACATTATAGAAAGAGTATGATGCCAATAATGTTACTGTACTATACACCATCACTCAGGAAATTAAGGAGGATAATTTTGTTATAGTCATAGTTCTGCAAGATTGGACACATCAATCAATGCACATATATCATGATGTTGTGAGAGTTTAATGTTACATTAAAGTGGTATATGACAGGTAAACATAAAAGATAGACAGTGTATTAAGTTTGGTCATTCTTTAATTGGAGAACACTGTTACATACCTCATTATAATGATCACAACTCTATATCACATGTAATGCAAACAAAAAACACAAGTGGAAAAACAAGAAAAATTAAAAACCTATTACCTATTAACCAAATACACTGAACAAACAAACAGTAGATTAGTTGAAGTCAGTACAGCTGTCATACATTGTAGATGTACATTTCAGCTCCATGGACAGTGGCAGTGCAGAATGAATTTTCTTTGTTCCTTGTTCAGGCCTAAAAATAAATTGTGTAACGTTTTAAATCAAGGCAAGTAGAGATTTTTAGCTGAAAAGAATCCTTAGAAGGTTGTCATTAAAGTTTCATGTAGTTTGTAGACGGTCCCTCAGAGAGTTCATGACGTCACATCTTTCCATAGAAAACAATGTTTTTCAGCTTTTACAAACGTCGTCTTCTGCATAAAAATGTGTTGTAGTTTATAGTCATAATAGTCGGTAATGATAATTAACTGAAATGATTACGTTTTAATGCATAACAACAAAGTTATTGAACCTGAAAGACCGAATGTGCGAATATCAAACCAACTTTACCACGGTCATGTAACGTTACTGTTACTTCGATTCCTCGTTTTCTTTCCTTGCATCCTCAACTCACATACATTGGGAGTGGAGTTGAGATACGAGGAAAGAAAGCGCGGATGCACAAATAATTGTAATAACCTCATACCTTGAATACACAACATCCTAGTGTCCTGTGTTGCGTTTCTAGTAGAACAGCTCCCAGTCCCAGCATCTATCCTCTCTCACGAAGACGCTGTTTTCTCAGACGCTTGTCATTTCAACTTCTCTTACTAAATCAGTGCTGTTTGCTGTTGCTACTAGAACTTCAGTCTAAACTCTAAAGTCTTTTGATTGGTCCCTGTCAGCCCAGCCCCCAGCTGATGATTGGCTAAACGTAGACTGGCGATGTAGACTTCTCGCTCACCTTACGTCATCAGCTGTTTTGCTGAATCACGAGACTGTGCGTGTGTCTCAATCAGCTCCCTAGTTAAGTCAGGGCACTGATCAGGGTATCAGCCACATTCACTTTCATTATATACTGATTCACGACCTAGGGAGCTAGGGAGCTGATTGAGACAGAGGGTGTGAGTCACTCCACATGTATCCTGCAGGTTCAAAACAACGGAAGTGTAAAGAGTTACTATGGAGTCAAATTAATGCCTTAAAGTTTTGCACAAAAATAAAGTTTTGCAAAACACAAAAAAGAATTGAGCAATAAAAAAATGTTTTGCAAACAAAAATAATAAATTGCAAAATAAAATAAAGTAGTGCAAAAATAAAAATATAATCAATTACAAAAATCAATGACAGCTGTAATCCTATTTTATCTTTGCCACATATTTTTCATGCTCAAACCTACTAAATCATTTGCAACGCTCATTTTATTCTGCGTTTCAGTCAAGCGTGCGCTCACGATACCGGCTTTCGTTTGCGCTGCACTGTTCTGTGCGGTTCTCTTTATGGCACTGGTTTGACGTGGGGGTGGAGTCAAGAAACGGGGGCACGTCCCCGCGAAATGCATTGGAGGGGAACGTAATCAGCGACAGGTGAAATAATTCTTTGACATGGTTAAAAATAATGAATGGTTTTTTTGTTGGTTTGTTTAGCATATGTTGTCGCCAATTACGACCCCCTCCAATGCATTTCTTATAGTAATATGACCTGTTGTGCTCTGTCTCACTGCCTGTATCCACTTTTGTGTCCTTAAACATTCGTTTTTTGGGGTCGACAGCTTATAAAAACTTATTTCTGGGTTTTTTAGCTTGTTAGCTGTACACCTTGTCACACAGCAGCTTTTAGGCATTGTTCTGTTTTTTGTAATGAGTCAGAAAAGACAAGGAGGCAGCCTCATGCATTACAAAGTCAATGGAGACGGTTGGATTGATTTTTCCCCCGGTTGGATTGTTTTTCCCCCGGTGGGCATGGTTTTCAGATTATAATTAATTTTTTTTTTTTTTTTTTTTTTTTTTTAAATCAAAATAGACTTTATTCAAATACAAACATTTAAGGCATATTTAACAATCATAAATCAGTGTTTCGTGTTGATACAGCACAGATTATAATAAATGTGCTCTGTCTCTATGCTTGATCTGTTCTGTTGTGATCTGCGTCTCCTGTCGATGACGTGTTTCGCGGGGGCGTGCCCCCGTTTCTTGACTCCACCCCCACGTCAAACCAGTGCCATAAAGAGATCCGCACAGAACAGTGCAGCGCAAACGAAAGCCGGTATCGTGAGCGCACGCTTGACTGAAACGCAGAATAAAATGAGCGTTGCAAATGATTTAGTAGGTTTGAGCATGAAAAATATGTGGCAAAGATAAAATAGGATTACAGCTGTCATTGATTTTTGTAATTGATTATATTTTTATTTTTGCACTACGTTATTTTATTTTGCAATTTATTATTTTTGCTTGCAAAACTTATTTTTTTCTGCTCAATACTTTATTTTTCCTTTGCAATTCTTTATTTTTGTTTGCAAAACATTTTTTATTGCTCAATTCTTTTTTTTGTTTTGCAAAACTTTATTTTTGTGCAAAACTTTAAGGCATTAATTTGACTCCATAAGTTACCACCTTATGGTTCCCACCGCCACTTCACAGTAACAGTTTTACTCACATGTTAGATATCCGTTCTGTCATTATTACGATTATGATTTTTAAGTGTTTTATATGTTTTATGGACCGGTGACAAAAATAGTGGAGTTTTCTTTCTTTCTTTTTTCTATCGTACATTGTAAGCATTTTAAGCCTTTTAATAAATAGGGCCTATTCTGTGGTGGTGGATGTCTTTTTGTCATTCATGCTCAGATTTAATAGGCCAACATTTGTATTTGAAATCCATGATGAAATGTATCTGAACAAGATGTCCAGGACCTTCGGCAGAAAAACAGGTCCACAACATTAAAGATCCAGCAGTATATTTAACCGTGGACATGGGGAACTTTTGATCCCTGTTTGCATCAAACCCATCTGCTGTCTGACAACTGAATATGCTGGAGTTTGTTTTCTTGAAGCCGTCCCAAACAACTTGTGGGATATAGGTGCTGTTTGATCATTATTTTAGGCTTAGAACCCAATACTCTTGAAACTAATCTCTGCACTTCTCCAGCTGTGATCCTTGGAGAGTCTTTGTCCACTCAAACTTTCCTCTTCACCGTGCATTAGGATGATTTAGACACACGTCCTCTTCCAGGAAGATTTGTAACATCTTTAGTTGATTGGAACTTCTTAATTATTGCCCTGATGTTGGAAATGAGGATTTTGAATGCTATAGCTAAAGGAGGGAGAGCGTTTTCACATTTGGCTCCTAAACTCTGGAATGGCCTTCCTGATAATGTTCGGACCTCAGACTCGCTCACCCAGTTTAAGGGGTTATTTGTGATATGTCTATAGTTCAGAACTGAGTTTGGTAGCATTTTATTTTACAGTGCTGTAGTTACACGTCACTACATGTACTTACTATAGTAATAACAGTAAATCATGCATAATTAGAAGTAACTAAACCAAACCCTGACCCTAACTGTAACTTTATAATAGTTAATTAATAGTACTCAGTACTTATTTGATTAATTACAATGTAACTACGGCACTGTAAAATAAAGTGTAACCCTAAGTTATCCAGGTTGTTCTTCTTTAGAAGAGTCCTAACAACTCCCGTTTTTAAAGATCTTAGGAAAATGCCAGAAAGAAGTGAGGTGTTTACGATCTCTAGCAGGGCAGATTCCTAAACATACATTTTTAAAGAAGAATGTGGACGTTTTGAGGTGCTGTACTGTTTCATGCAGTGTTTCCTTTACTAGCCTCAAAGTTAGTCATGGTGATTATCCTCCTATTCGAATGTTATTTATTTTATCACTGAAAAAGAAAGCAAACTCATTTTATTTCTGATTAGAAAGCAATAGGGTAGATGGTTAGGGGTCCAAGTTAGCCTGTCAATAGTGGCAAATGTTGTACCCGTGTTGTTTATGTTGTTGTTAATAACAACCATATTGTCTAAAGTGTTTAGACACTCTTTATAGATGTTAAAATGTATTTCTAGTATTGTTTTCCGCCACACGAAACCACTCAATTAATTTGGATTAGTTTTATGATCTCTTTATGAACTTGTTGAAGCATCAAAGTGGGATATATTAAAAATATATTAATTTGTGTTCTGAAGATGAATGAAAGTCTTATGGGTGTGGAAACATGAGGGTGAGTAACTCATGACAGAATATTCATTTTTGGGTGAACTAACCCTTTAAACTTCAAATAGCACCACATTACAATTCAGGAGGTAATTTACAAGTGTCTGCAGTCTGAAACCCAATGAAGCTTTACACTGACTCTTACCTTTGGCAGGTGTCCAGATGTGCTGCGGATATGTCATGGATACATCATGCAGTGGTTTGGTCCAGGCATAGGGTGAGAAAGTTCTGTGAAATACTCAAGACAAACTTAAATTTCCTGACTGGTTTTACGCTTTACTGATGCTTTCATGTTAGATGTTGTTTTGGCATCTTACCTTTTTGTGAATGATTGTGCATGTCTCATGGGTTTCCTGTTCCATTGACTGATTCAATACAATTTACAAACTACAATTATCACAGAATAAACAGAATAAGTCTATTGTTAAGCTGCAAATGAAGAATAGTAATCCATGTTGTGATTAACAGCACACTACTCCTGTAATAAATCTGAGTTCAGAAAATAAAGAATTTTATCTAGATAATGAGTGTTAATGTACAAAATCACACAAGATGTCTTCAGCTCAACAGTGTCAAATTCAAATCAGTTGTTCCAAATAGACTAGACTATTTTTTAACTTTATTCTTTAACTAGAACACTTAAGTATTCTGAACACATTTGTTCCACTCATCTGTGAATTAAACATATAAGAGTCTGTCATTTTAGAGTTTGGCCACATTATATTTCCGCATCATTTACACGTCCTTCTGATAATACAGCAATCCAATCAAAGCACATCTCAAGGATTCACTCACATCAAAATTCATTTTGTTGTTGAATGTGTTGAAAATGGCTAAAAGTAAGACTAACATTAAGCATTTACATAACATGCACAAGTCACATTTTAAAAAAAGAGTGGAAAGAGTGACATCATTTCCTGCCTGTAGAACTTAAAGGTGTCTCTTCATGTTCTCACACAGATCATATTAGAAACTAAAAGAAAAAAAAATCATTTTTAAATGTATTTTCATTAATTTCCTGCAAAAAGCACTAGTTTATTAGCCTGGGTGCCAGCCCGAACCCCGCCCACAACATTTTTTGGACGGGAAGTTCGGTCTGGACTCGATCCATTGTGGAGTAATTATAGCCTGACTACGTCAGACTTCCTACTTCCGCTCAATTTCATTTCGCTTCTGTACTCAGTCTGATACAGCGTCAGAGCTTTCTGTTTGCCACCGGTCTGGAAACAGCCGGGCCAATCAACGAACAGAGGGCGGGCTGAGAGCCGTGACGTAGATGCTAAGCGCAGAGTTTTACATTGTAGGTTAGAGAAATCGAAAACCGAAACGACCGCGGAAATGGGAAACGAGACACGGGATGCAATTCGCTCTGTTATGGAGAACATTCAACTCTTTTTCAAACTGAAGCCAGAACAAGAAGTGTTTGATAAACATTTTAAGTCTTTAAATCTTTAAACAGATTTGAGTTCGATGCATGATGTCTGTGCTTCGATGCGGCTGTACAGGCGCATAACATACGTCATAACTAAACGTATCTGATTGGCTTACGGGTAACCAATGATTTTAAACTTCAGACAAGCGCCCCCTAGCGAGAGAGAAAACACTTCTCTATTATGCCATTCCAGACTCTGTCTACGAAGCAAAGTGAAGTAGCAGAGTCTGGTATTACCAGGCTAGAGTAATTATGCTCGGCTCCCAGAAGGCCGAGCCAATCAAATTGCCAGGGCGGCTTTAATCGATGATGGACAGCCTATCTGCGGTTACGTAACCACCCACGTCATCAAAGAGCGCTTGGGTTGGTTTTCACCAACGATGATTGCAACTGGAGAAGTAAGATGTTTAGATTCCGCTATCACGTCTGTAATAAAAGAAATCGACAGCGCATTAATTTTAAAAGACGAACAAAGAACCGCAATCAAGGCATTTGTCGATGGGAAAGATGTATTTGCCGCCCTTCCAACGGGATTCGGCAAAAGTTTAAGTACAAGTTCAACATACGTCACTTACTGCGTTGCTCTGATTGGTTGTAGGTCTATCCAATTGAGTGCAGAGTTGTTGTTTTTTACTGGTTCGGTTAAGACACGCCCCATAATTCAAGTGCAATGGAGCAGTATCAGACTCACATTCTGCCTAGAATATGAGTATGACGAAGTCAGGCTACTAGTTTATATGTTCTAAAAAGTGCCATATTTATTGGTATCTCTCTTTAAATTAAAAAGCAACTTCTGGTCAAGGCCAATTCATTTACTCACAACACTGTCTGAAACCACAAAAACAACTTCCTTTCCACCTCTTTAGATCACGCTGTGTCAAATCTCAGAGCTATAGTGTTGCAACACAGACATACAGATAATGTGGTGGATCTTATCTTAAATGTGACGGTCTCATAATGTATTAAATGTCATTGCTTTATTTACAGTGTATGCATGAAAATATATATATATAAATCAGACTACATTACATCAAGAGCCACTGGATGACATTAGAAAATCACTTGACTACACTTGCAATGTCATATCTTCTTAAAGGATTAGTCCACTTTTAAATAAACTTTTCCTGATAATTTACTCACCCCCATGTCATCCAAGATGTTCATGTCTTTCTTTCTTCAAGGTTTCGTCAAAGTTTGAACTAATTTTTATATGCAATTTGCAAAAGAAAGACATGGACATCTTGGATGACGTGGGGGTGAGTAAATTATCAGGAAAAGTTTATTTAAAAGTGGACTAATCCTTTAATAAGTTACAAGAGAATGTGTTACAGTGTCTATATTAAAAGCTTAGAAATAATTAAGTAACTAATTTATGTGCAAAAAAGTGTGCTTTTACTGAAATACTATTCTATACAATATATTAAAAGAGACAAATAATATTGCTATTGCTTTGCAAAATATAATCATGTATGGCAACTTGAAAAATGTGTTAATAAAAAGGAAATAAAAATATGTTAACATTTAATGATCTACAAGAATTTTGCACACACACACACACATATATATATATATATATATATATAGCCTATACACACATTTCTTTGCAAGCTAATTATAAAAACAAAGCAGATATTGTCATGGTCCTAAAAGTAGTAGTTATTTCATCCCCTTGGAATTATAAGGTTCTATTTGAGTGGTTTGGAGATATTGAGATTCAAAGTTTTGCATTCCATTCGACATTGTAGATAGAACCTTTTTGTTTTCTAAATTAAAAAAAAAAAAATCACAAAATGTAAATAATTTGTCACAGAATAAGAATATGTAAATAACTCAATTTTGACAAAAATGTCAGACAGGACCTTATAATTCCAAAGGGACGATATAGCCATGAATATGAATGCAAAATCATTGGACTTATTTCTTATTGTTTGGCGCCCTCTAGTGAACAACCTTCAGTGCTTGGACCCCTAATAATAATGCTAAAACAAACATAAAATTATAAATGGAACACATTATGGTCTCATGGAGTTCAAGAACACATAAACATCATTAAAAGTAACACCTGTTGTGCCAGTGCACAATAAAAATAAAGCTTCATTATTGGCATCAATGGTTCATTGAACCTTTAACATTCATGGCACCTTTCTATTGTTTGCTTATTAAAATGTTCTTCACACTATGACAAAATGGTTCTTTAAAGAACTGTTCATCTGAAAGATTCTTCTGTGGCACAAAAGTGGGTCCTCTTTATATTGAACCTTATATTTAAATGAACCTTTATATTTAAGAGTGTATGTGCCACTCAAAGGCAGCAGAATCACTTGGGAATTTCTACATATCCCGGCTGATCCATGTCGGATCACTCAGTAAAAAGCACCAGTGTCCCAGTGGTTACAGTCTTCAGAGAGTTGAACTACAGTACCATTTGATCACTTATAGCTGACTCTTTATAATAACTGACTACATTTACAGGCACCCTGATAATGTGAATCATAATGAGACGATTAAGCTTCACCTCATGTAAACACAATACTTTGATGAAATTGAAGCTCAATTGTAGTAACCATAATTAAAGTAAAATATGTGATGTATGCAGGTATGTAAACAATGTAATCACATCTACTTCACTCTGGCCAAAGTGCGCATGTGCTTGTGACGAACACGGATGATGCCGTCATGTGCAGATTCATCAGAGATGAAGAACGAATCACATTTGGGGTGCTAAAGAAAATGAGTTCATGTTGCCAACGTTGTGCAACATGAATATAATGCCGTATACCATAAAAATGTGCTTTGCATTTGACAAAACAGTGAGCAGTAACATGCCTACTCCATTTAGTTCATCATTTGTGCTGTACATCGGGGTGTGAATACAACTCTTAAACGAATAATGAAAAATGTATGTAAACGAGATTGAAGAGGTTTGCTTGTGTCATGTAAACATCTTACTGTAATTAAGTTCTTACTCTGATTATTTGAAATAATCACATTATTGGTGCACATGTAAAAGTAGTCACTGAAAAAAGGTCTTGTCTTATTACATTCATCTTAGTCCTGCAGATGAGCACCTGTATGTAAGGCCCAGTGACGGTCACTTCTACTGGACGTAGAGTTTCTCATGTGTTACCTGTAAGTCAACACAAAAACAGTTACAGGATGCCAGTCAAATCAAGTGAAAATAATGGTTTAGATGCAAAAGTATAAACTATTTTAGGCTTATAATATCCAAACTATTCCATTGTTGAAATTCCAAACTAATCCAATAATATTCTTAAGGACAGAAACAAAGTTGTGTGTCGTTTTCATTGGCTTCATGACGATACTTGCCTTCTTGTGTTATCACGAGATGACACCAATGACAGCAGTGATGCCCACAGAGATGCCCAGAGCGGATGTGGTTACGCCTGCAGTGAATGAGTTACTGTAGATGGCAGGTGGTGGTTGTTCTGGGCTGAAGGTACAGGGTGGAGGCTCTGTAAAGGACAACACATTTTTACAAATAGGACTACAAGGACTAAAAATTAGATGGACTACAAATCCTACAGGTTAAGACACTATAAAAGAAAATCACATTTTTTGGGCTTCCTCTTTGAAATAGCCTATAGCATGTGGAGTGAAAGCTGAGTGGCATGTAATTTCCTGAACAACACCACATTAGCTTTGACTCAAACCTCTCATGATGCATCATAACTTAACCCACAAGTCACTTGAGTTCAGTCATTCACTGTAACATTCATAACTTTCATTGTTTTTCTACGGCTAAATGAGCACAAATATCAAGCTTCATTTTAAGAGCATGTTCAGATGTTTCAGCGTACTGGAGACAAACTAAACAGGTTCTTTGCCATTGTATAAAATGTCATTAAATAAACTTTTTTTTCATAACTGGCATAAAATCTATACTGCTGTCCTTTTATTATGGAGGACTTCGACATTGTGATGATGCAATACCACAATGCATTTCATCAGAAAATCAAAGACAAGACATACTTACTATACACTGTAACTTGGTAAATCTTGTTTTCCGGCTGTGTATCTCCATGTTTGCTGACTTTGTAAAGCCCCGATTGACTGAAGCTGATGTTCATCAGGATCAGCGTCACATTCTCTTCATCACAAATCAATGAGGCTCCAGAAATCAAACACTCGCGCTCACAGACTCGATTATGACACGTTATCTGTGCTATCAGCTGCTGTGAGGAGCCTTTGAGACGAGAAACCAAAACCTGAGGGTCTTCGTCCCACTTCTTAATGGGAATAGAGATGGTGAGGTTTCCTCCTTCAGACACCGTCAGCGATTCGACATCATCATCATCATCATCATCATCAACAACATCAGTCACACTCACAGCAACAATGCCTTTAAAATATTTGCATTCTAAATATTAACTGTGTGCAAGTAAAGCAGATCCACACTCAAATTAAAGCGGTATCCTTTATAAAACGGACTTACCAATAAAACATGCTACAACGAGCATCATCTTCATTATTTTAGATTGAAACGTCTGGATTAAATTTATCCGTCCTATGATGTGGAGACATATAGATTACATTTGTTGTTTTGTCGCTGATAGTTCACGCGGATTCCTCGAATGAGATGCAGCAGGTGACTTCTTCGGAAACTTCTTAAACCACAGACAGACACACACCCCGCCTCCACACGCTTTGCACTGTCTACACCACCACATTCTGTAACATTATTATTCAGATTAGCGCACAAGGAAATGTTTAATTGCGGAGTTTTAAAATGATATATTTGGTACCCAAAAGTCCTAAATATGGGAATTAATATAAATGACTCTGAAATCATTATAATGTTTGTTAAAATTGTTAATCGCATCTTCAGTGGTAATGTTAATAATACAATTATTTTATCAGGAAAATAGTGTTAGTTTGGTTTAAAATACCTGTAGTGAGTGAGTGCATGAGTTTTTGAACGTTTTGTATCGTACTACCACTGTGTATTTAGTGTGGTTATCCACTAATTTTTGAGTATCAAATTTTTCTTTTCCTTTTTAGTGACAGGATAAATCTGCTTATTCTTACTTTTGATTTTTGGGTGATCTATCCTTTTAGCAATGTGTTAACCAACCTCATATTTCCAGACATTGAATGTGTCTTAAGCTTTCATTGGCACACTGTAAATGCAAACCTATAGAATCTACTCAAAACTGAGGTAACAGTTCGCACTCAATTTGTTTGGGTATAGATTCATCCTGTGTTAGATTTAACAGCTATATGACACTAAAAGAAATTACTTAAGTCTAAAGAGTACATTTAAAACATACCTTCTGTAGTGTGCATAGCAAATTTTTGCAGTGAACAACAAGTTTGTCTCTGCACTGACATTAGTACAGCTATTACTCATTGACTGGAAACACACACTATAAACTTAATTCAGTCACCCACAAACTAACCACAAGATGCACTCATCTTCACAATGGTAACTGCAAAAACTTTATTAAAGCAATATGCCCTTAAATATCATTACATATGCCCTTCTCACTCCCTATAAGTGGGACCTTTTAGTAATATATATATATATATATATATATATATATACACACACACACACACACTTGTGTGTGTGCCTGTGTGTCTATGTATTACATTACATAAAAAAATGGACTTATTTTTTGATGTAAGTACATAGTTAAGGCCACTTAATATAAAGTGGGAATAAAAAAAGAGAGACCAAATGCAACTATATTTTGTATTTTTACACTAGGCCTATGTATTCTGTTTATTAAATCACGTATACATCTAATCAAGTTAGTGTTTTTACTCATTTTTACATTTATACCAAAATAATAGCAGTCTGTAACAATACAAACAATACATACCAATCAGGCATAACATTATGACCACCTTCCTAATATTGTGTTGGTCCCCTTTTACTGCCAAAACAGCCCTGACCTGTCATGGACTCCACTAGACCCCTGAAAGTGTGCTGTGGTTTCTGCATCAAGATGTTAGCAGCAGATCCTTTAAGTCCTGTAAGTTGTGAGGTGGAGCTTCCATGGATCGGACTTATTTGTTCAGCACATCCCACAGATGCTCGATTGGATTGAGATCTGGGGAATTTGGAGGCCAAGTCAACACCTCAAACTCGTTGTTGTGCTCCTCAAACCATTCCTGAACCATTTCTGCTTTGTGGCAGGAGCATTATCCTGTGTTCCACAGCCTTCGCTCCCCACGTTCATCAATGAGCCTCGGCCGTTCATGACCCTGTCTCCGGTTCTCCACTGTTCCTTCCTTGGAGCACTTTTGATAGATACTGACCACTGCAGACCGGGAACACCCCACAAGAGCTGCAGTTTTGGAGATGCTCTGACCCAGTCATCTAGCCATCACAATTTGGCCCTTGTCAAACTCGCTCAAATCCTTACGCTTGCCCATTTTTCCTGCTTCTAACACATCAACTTTGAGGACAAAATGTTCACTTGCTGCCTAATATATCACCCACTAACAGGTGCCGTGATGAAGAGAGAATCAGTGTTATTCACTTCACTTGTCAGTGCTCATAATGTTATGCCTGATCAGTCTATAATGAATAGCCCTGAATCCCAATGTGCATACTATCCACCCTATCCACCCTATTGAATATTACTAATGTCACATACTATTTAGGATGGATAGTATGGACATTGGGACACAGGGTAAGTCTCTTCTCTTTCAGATTGTCTGGATCATTGTGGCGTCACTGAAGCTCTGATTCGTCTGGTTTTGTCTGGTCTGGTGGGAATCACCACAGTTTTCTTTCTGGTTGAACGTGAGGATCTGCTCAGTTCAGTGTTTAACTGGTGATAGTGCGCATATCATTGCTGCACTTTTTTATTTTATTATAACAGTTATGGACACTAATATGAATCTGATTATTTCTGAATCAAGTGTTAAATTGTGTTAAGGGTAAAATTAATTTTCTCAGTATGTCTACTTTCTGTTGCTACATCACTAAAACCAACTTAGCCAAATCACTTAAGTAACAAAGGACAGAATGTAAAGTTAAAACTGAATGTGATTAAAAATAAAATCTTTCAGTGTTTTATTTAATCTTTTAACTTTTTTGCTTCTGTGTCCATCTTCAAAACAAGTGACACTTTTACATAACCAGTTTCAATCTGTCCTGTAGGATTGTGAAGATATTTCTTTGTATGAATATGCAGATATAAAACTGTGTGTGTGTGTGTGTGTGTGTGTGTGTGTAGGCAATTAAGATTTTAAGAAATACATTGTGGTGAATATCTTTGTTCAGAGCATTGTTAGATCAGATGGGATCTCCACTTCAGAAATGTCAAATCAGACGCTGGATCTTGTCAAAAGATTTGTTTTGTTTGGTGTCCAAAACCAGTAAAATCTGTCAACAGAAAGTCTTGTCTGGTACCCTAAAACTCTATTAACAGTCGTCTAGTCTGAGATTTTGACTGAGAAAGCCAGAGAAGAGCAGAAGCAGGAGATGAACTGATGATAATAGTAAAAAAGAGTTTATTAAATAATCTTAGTTGTTTCAATGCTCAGACTTCATCTGACCAGTACAAATCCATCAAGTGTTGTCATACCAAGAGAAAAACCATTGAAAATTAATGCTTCACAACATCATCCAGTGATGTTAAAAACTTGAAATGGAGATATTCTCTTATATAGTCATGAAGACAAACTTCCCTTAATGCCACACTATCATAAGATTAAACAACAATAGAAGGAAATAATAAGTAATATAAAATATAAAACATAAAATGACAATAGTAATAATTAAATGATAAATGGTATAAATAAACCATATAAACACAACAAAGATGTATGGTTGCTCTCTCAAATCCTTAATGCTTCAGCATAAATTTTAAATTACTCATTTTAAATAACTTGTTTTATACAATAAAATAAATACAAACAATGCATCTAATTAACAGAAGGCATTAAAAGTACAAAAGTCTTATAACACTGCTCACAATTTATACAACAACAGCAACAATAAACCCTGAACTCCTCTATAGTCACAGTCTGCAGTTATTGTGGTCCAATCCAAATCCAACAGCTCATGTAAATGATTCAGGGATACAAATGCTGTTTATCTTATCAAATATAACAATCTTGAATCTCTAATTATAAGTCAGGGTTTGATGAAATAGCTTAAGAAAATACATGTTGGTCCTAAAAAAAACTTTCTAAATGTTTAAATATAATAACAAAATTAAAAACAGAAAAAACTGACAGCTTATATGAAGTGATTGACACACAGTCATTGCTTATGAGCTGTTGAGTAGAAAATGTGCTACAATATCTATATTAATGCTTATAAAAATACATATAAATGCATTTAAATATACAAATGGGTAACTTAATTTAAATCACAAAATTGTGCTTTCTTAAAAAATATTTTTGCATCCTTTGCAATACTTTGGCTTCCTCTAGTGGACAATCTTAAGTGTCTGAACCCTTAATAATAATGCTAAAAGAATTATAAAATGACAAATGGGACATTCTGTGGTCTCGTGCAGTTCAAGGACACATAAACATCATTATAATGCACAGCTGTTCCAGTAGGTGCTGCTCAAAGGATGCAGAATCACTTGGAAGTTGGGATTTTCCACACATCCCACTATTTGATCCACATACTGGTTGGATCTCGCTCAAAACAGCACCAGTGTCCCAGTGGATACACTCTTCAGGCAGGCTTACAGCTGACACTTTATAATTTAACATGGAAAAAATGAACGGTCCTGTTTTTCCAGATTAGTCTTGAGCCAGATGAGGTTTCCAGTTATGAAATAACTCTCCCACAATTAATAAGTATCAATAACACTCAGGGATCCGTTATCTCATGACACTTTGCCTGTTAGTTAATACAAAACACAATTACTGGATGTCATGCAAACCAAGAGAAAATAATAGTGTAGATGCAAAAGCATAATCTATAACTGTTTTAGTGTTATAACATCCAAACCATGCCATTGCACAGTAAAATTCTTAAAGGAATATTTCACGCCAAAATAAACATTTGCTGAAAATGTACTCGCCTTCTGGCCATCTAAGATGTAGATAGTTTGTTTCTTATCTGAAGAGATCTGGAGAAATTTAGCATTACATCATTTGCTCACGGATGGATCTTCTGCAGTGAATGTGTGCATCACAATAATCATCACAATTATCCACACGACTGCCGTCCATCAATTAACATCTTGTGAAAAGCTGAATGTTTGTAAGAAACAAATCCATCATTTGCTAAAATATGAGTCCTCTATCTATCAGGTCTGAATCAGGAGAGGAATATGCACAGATCAAACACCATTTACAGTCCAAAACTGTTCTAAACAAATATGTCAGTGGATTTTGATCATGGTCTGATCAAACATTTTTAGCCAAGCGATGGTTTAAAGTTAAAATGCCTTAATGATGGATTTGTTTCTTACAAACATGCAGCTTTTCACAAGATATTAATTGATGGATGGAGTCGTGTGGATTATTGTGATGATTTTATCAGCTGTTTGGACTCATTCTGATGCACTCGTTCACTGCAGAGGATTCATTGGCGAGAAAGTGATGTAATAATGAATTTCTCCAAATCACTTCAGATAAGAAACAAATTAATTTACCTCTTGGATAGCCTGAGGGTGGATACATTTTCAGCAAATTGTTATTTTTGGGGTGAACTATGCCTTTAAGGAGAGAAAATAAGTTTGTCATCTTTAATGTCATCATGATTTAACAGATTAAGATAAATTTCTCTGTAATGATACTTGCCTTCCTGCATTTCAAATAAACGACACCGATGACAGCAGAAGTGATGAGCAGCATGAAGCACACAGCAGCTGAGGTTACACCTGCAGTGAATGACTTCCTGTTCCTGACAGAAGACAGCAGCTCAGGGCTGATGGTACTGAGTCGAGGCTCTGTATGGGACAAGACTGTTAAAGCTGTTAAAAACTGTTAGTGGGTTCTTACATAACTATTAAATGTCCATGGATTTTCACAAATTAGATTAATGTATATATGTACAAAAGAATGTATAATTAATGTCCTATGGTCGTCTCTGATCAACACCAGTGATGTACAATGAAAGCACTGTGATTGGAGTAAAGATTTCACACATTAAGCTATTGTATGGCTTCAGATGAGTGCTTGAGGCATATGGATTACTTTATATTTTTATGAGTACTTTTATAACCTGAATTCCCATTTATTGTGCCAAGGATATTCTTCAAGAAAATATAATTTTGTGTTCCATGAAAGAAACAAATTAAAGTTTTAGAAGAGGAATAACACAAAATTATTTTCAGTGTATCCAGATATAAGACACATTAAGTAAAAATGTACAATTTACACATTTAATTGAAATAAATCAATAATAATAAAAAGTCATTTAAATACATTACAGCTGATTTAAATCACTAAATTAATAATAAAGAAATTATTCACATAAATAAATAAATAATACATCCATCAGTATATAGTATTACTAACTATGGAGTAGGAAAACAAAACATTTTAAAAATCACCCAAATAACGTGAAGACATTCAAGTGAGTTTGTTTTGGCGATCTTTCCTTTTCTAGTCCACAATTACGATTATAAATATTTGTTACTGCATAAACTTTCCATAATGTACAGCATTCCTGAACACAACAACTGCACCAGAACAACGTTACTTTCGGTTCACGTCCGCTACGTCATGAGTGATGACGCAAGGTTACGACGCAACATCACATCATCGACAGGTCACTTGTGTTCAGTCATTCACAGTGTGAAGACAAAAATTACAAATATCTACATTCATTTCAATAGCATACAGTGGCTAATGTCGTTTCAGCTTACAGGAGACAAAAACAGGAACTGTTCTTATTGTGTATCAGAATGTAATTAAATAGCATTTTCGTTCTTTCAGAAAGTTTTTAGATGCCCGCCTACGTCAAAATGCCTCAAAATAAACAATTGTTTCTCATAATTAAATAAATCTATGCTGCTGTTCTTTTGCTGTTATTATTAATTGTGTTATTATTAACACAAATTGATAATCAACTAGAGGTGTTTCTTTTGTATTAGATATCCGCGAGATGCCGCGAGATGTTTCAAAAAGTGGTGGGGACAATATCGACCCTTTCAAAAAGTGGTGGGGACATGTCCCACCCGTCCCACCCGCAAATTACGCCTATGATGCAACTACTACAACACATTTCATCATGAAACACTGCGTGATTCTTCAATCAAAGACAGTATGACATGCTCGTTTAATACTTACGATCCACTGTAATGTTGTAAATCTTCTGTTCCAGCTGTGCACTGCTCAGTTTTTGGACCAAGTAACGTCCCGTTTGACTGACGTTCATCAGGATCAGCGTTACATTCTCTCCATCAGAGCTCAGAGAAACTCCGGATATCCAGTACTCGCTCTCACAGACTCGATTGTGGCAGATCAGCTGTGCTATCGCTTCCTGTGAGATGCCTTTGAGACGGGTAACCAAAACCTGAGGGTCTTCGTCTAGTGTTTTGATGTGAATAGAGATGGTGAGGTTTCCTCCTTCAGAAACCCTGAGAGACTCAATCTCATCTTTATCATCATCAACACCAGCAGCAGCAGCAATGCCTAAAAAGTAATTGCACCGTAAATATACACTGTACCCGGTATAAATTAACCTGAGAGAGTAACTGTCAAACCGGCACATGACTTACCGATCCAACACGCTACTACAACGATCAGTATCATCTTCAGTCTCTTGGGAAACAACATGATAATATCCTGTGACTTGATTTGATAGTTTATGACCCACGCGACTGCTCAAACCAGAGTTTATAGTCTGAAACAGATTTTCGGTGACACTGGGCGGTAGCGATGTGTCGTTCGTGAATGCTTTAGGATCATACCATTATGTGACAGAAGGAAGGGGAAACACGCTCTGAAGATCGCAGTGTAGTGGTGCAGGTCAGGTGCACAGAGCGACAGAGAGAGGCGGGAGCTGGATTTAAATGAATGCGCTTTTGGGAAAAGTGAAACAAAACAGAACATTATGCTTCTTAACTGCTATTGGTTCGTTTAGCATATCCTAACGACACCTCTGGCAAATCATTGTCTGTAATAATATCAAACATAGCTAACACACGACACATAACATAACACAATATAGCCTACATATAAACTATTGTGCATAGGCTAAATAACAATTAGATTATAAGCTTTAGTTCGTAAATAGGATAATTACCTTTATAAGCAGAGCTGCTTTAACATAAAACTGAAAAGAGATTTTTAGTTGCTGATTCTGGAATAATACCAAAAGTCTGATGAGAGTGATTTAGAATATACTGAGACAATTATACATGATTGATAAAATGGTTAAATGGTCATTTTAACTAATATATACACACACACATATATACATATATACACAAACCCGATTCCAAAAAAGTTGGGACACTGTACAAATTGTGAATAAAAACAGAATGCAATGATGTGGAAGTTTCAAATTTCAATATTTTATTCAGAATACAACATAGATGACATATCAAATGTTTAAACTGAGAAAATGTATCATTTTAAGGGAAAAATAAGTTTTTTTTAAAAAAAATGTTTAATTTTAAATTCCATGGCATCAACACATCTCAAAAAAGTTGGGACAAGGCCATGTTTACCACTGTGTGGCATCCCCTCTTCTTTTTATAACAGTCTGCAAATGTCTGGGGACTGAGGAGACAAGTTGCTCAAGTTTAGGAATAGGAATGTTGTCCCATTCTTGTCTAATACAGGCTTCTAGTTGCTCAACTGTCTTAGGTCTTCTTTGTCGCATCTTCCTCTTTATGATGCGCCAAATGTTTTCTACGGGTGAAAGATCTGGACTGCAGGCTGGCCATTTCAGTACCCGGATCCTTCTTCTACGCAGCCATGATGTTGTAATTGATGCAGTATGTGGTCTGGCATTGTCATGTTGGAAAATGCAAGGTCTTCCCTGAAAGAGACAACATCTGGATGGGAGCATATGTTATTCTAGAACTTGGATATACCTTTCAACATTGATGGTGCTTTTCCAGATGTGTAAGCTGCCCATGCCACACGCACTCATGCAACCCCACACCATCAGAGATGCAGGCTTCTGAACTGAGCGCTGATAACAACTTGGGTTGTCCTTGTCCTCTTTAGTCCGGATGACATGGCGTCCCAGTTTTCCAAAAAGAACTTCAAATTTTGATTTGTCTGACCACAGAACAGTTTTCCATTTTGCCACAGTCCATTTTAAATGAGCCTTAGCCCAGAGAAAACGCCTGCGCTTCTGGATCATGTTTAGATATGGCTTCTTTTTTGACCTATAGAGTTTTAGCCAGCAACGGCGAATGGCACGGTGGATTGTGTTCACCGACAATGTTTTCTGGAAGTATTCCTGAGCCCATGTTGTGATTTCCATTACAGTAGCATTCCTGTATGTGATGCAGTGCCGTCTAAGGGCCTGAAGATCACAGACATCCAGTATGGTTTTCCGGTCTTGACCCTTACGCACAGAGATTGTTCCAGATTCTCTGAATCTTTGGATGATATTATGCACTGTAGATGATAATAACTTCAAACTCTTTACAATTTTTCTCTGAGAATCTCCTTTCTGATATTGCTCCACTATTTTTCACGCAGCATTGGGGGAATTGGTGATCCTCTAACCATCTTGACTTCTGAGAGTCACTGCCACTCTGAGAGGCTCTTTTTATACCCAATCATGTTGCCAATTGACCTAATAAGTTGCAAATTGGTCCTTCAGCTGTTCCTTATATGTACATTTAACTTTTCCGGCCTCTTACCTGTCCCAACTTTTTTGGAATGTGTAGCTCTCATGAAATCCAAAATGAGCCAATATTTGGCATGACATTTCAAAATGTCTCACTTTCAACATTTGATATGTTATCTATATTATATTGTGAATAAAATATAAGTTTATGGGCTTCCAGTGACGTCATGGTTGGGGCAACAAGCTAGAGACGAGGCTCCGTCAGAAAAAAGTTAGAAAATAGTGACAACTACAGATATATTAAGCTTTCAGGGTGGAAAATAGTCAGTGAACAAGATGACTACCACATCGAAAACGAGAGGACAAGGAAAATCAGTTCATTCGAAAGAAACAGACAATAAACCACTGAGTACTAACAGCGTTAGCTCAGATGCTAGTAGCCGCGAGGAACAGATAGCATGTGAGGGCGAAATGTCTTTGATACAAGAAATGAGAAAACTTCGAGAAGAAAACAGTCAGGGACATAAACGAACATCAAAGACCCTTGAACGCTTGGAAAAGACCGTGACAGATATCAAGGAACAGCTCGGTGATCACCAGCGGAGGATTGATGAGCTGGAGGGGAGAGTGAACGATGTGGAAGATGCGGGGGCAGGGCAGCACCGTGTGATACGGTACCTGTTTCAGCGCGAAAAACAACTTACAGTTGCTTGTGATGATCTACAAAATAGGCTGAGAAGAAATAACCTACGAATATTTCAAATACCAGAAGAAAGTGAACAGGGAGACGTGGTGGCGTTTGTGAAAGCCCTGCTTCCCAAAGTACTGACGTTACCACCTAATTTAGACATCAAAATCGAAAGAGCACACCGCTCACTCCAGTCCAGACCGACAGATCCAGCGGCCCCACCTAGATCAATCATTGTCAGATTCCTTGGATGCTGCGGTGAAAGATATTGTTTTGCAGCAAGCGTGGAGTCAGGGAAAGGTGATGTTTCAAGACAAGAGGATTTTCTTTGATCAAGATTACTCTCCTGAGCTACAAAAAAATGAGCTAAGGTTCACGCAGTTGTTAAACAGCTAAAGCAGAGGGGTGTTCAGGCAAAATGCCTGTACCCAGCACGATTGAAAGTCAAGATGGACTCAGGAGAAAAAACCTTTTCCTCGTTGACAAACGCCGCGAACACTTTGAGAGAGATGGGGCTAGAAGTGCAGTGCGGGGAGAAAGAACGCATCGAAGAAGAAACTAACTGGAGGATGGAGTATCAATGCGAAGAGGAAGAGAACCAACATGCTGACGATTGCTGATTTGAAGACTATGATTCAGGTGGAAGATGAAGATGAGTAGCTGGAGGTATAGAATACTTAAAAACTATTTTAGTCTGACTTTGGATAAGGGCGGATAAAGACATACATAATGTTGGGAATGTATGAACAATGTATAGACTGAAAGCATTAACAGCAGAGAACAAAATTAAGTTGTCACAAAGATTATAAAAAAAAACGTTAAAAAAAAAAAAAAAGAAAGAGAGAGAGAGGAAAAAAGATCTGACGGACTCTTGATGCTCACATGAGTGGTTTACACTCCCCAAGACCTTTTTTTACATGCTAGTGTAATTCTGGTCATTATTGCACATTTTCGTGCTTTTCACCGCAGAGGGTTTAGGTCACCACTCTCTGTCCCAGTACCACCGGGGGTTAGACAGGAGTTCTAGGCTATTCTCCATGTCTAACTGGAAATGTGGAAGTTCTGTTCAGTGTTCACAATGTTAATGTTTTGTTCTATCTGAGACAGGTTGTAAATCCTTTTTTTTTTTTGCTGTTTAATTTTGCATACTTGAAGTTAATTTATTTTATTTATTTCTGTCTAACAGTTGCTTTTGAGAGGTTTAGATGGTGCTACATGATTCAGTATAAACATAAGGATGGCACTACTTAATTTAATTACATACAACATAAAAGGAATAAAATAATCCAATTAAAAGGAAAAAGCTATTAGGACAGTTGAAGAAAATGCAGTGCTCTATAGCCTTACTTCAGGAAACTCACCTCACAGAAATAGAACATCAAAAATTAAAAAGAGAATGGGTAGATCAGGTTTACAGTAGCTCCTATGGGAAATATAAAAAGAGAGGGGTAGCTATATTATTTAGTAGGTCGGTATACTTTCCATTGCGAAAAAGTTTTCCAGGATATAGAGGGTCGGTACATTATGGTTATAGGGAGGATTGCTGGTTTTAAATTAACTCTTTTGAATGCCTATGCACCAAATGAAGATTACCCAGGATTTTTCAAAAAGCTGGCACATTTGGTAGCAGATCACGGGGAAGGTTTTCTTTTAATGGGGGGGGGACTTAAATTGTGTTCTGAATAATAGAATAGATAAACTACCATCCTCCATAAAGCCTCAAAATAGAATGTCGAAAAGTCTAATGAGTATGATGAAGGAATTAGATTTGATAGATGTCTGGCGTCATCTTCATCCGAAAGAGAGAGACTTTACCTTTATGTCACAAGTACATGGGAGCTACTCACGGTTGGATCATTTTTTGGTGTCCAAAAAAGACACATACCATATTAAAAAGTGTGTTATTGAGCCAATAACCATTTCAGATCATAGCCCAGTATTAATGACACTTGATTTAGGATTGGAGCCATGTATGAAGTATTGGAGAATTAATGTTTCTTTGTTGACAGATGCTAACATAAGAGAGGAGATAGGGTCAGCGATAAAGGAATATTTTGCTTTAAACGACAATGGAATGGCCTCACCTGCAGTTTTATGGGATGCAGGAAAAGCCACAATAAGGGGGAAAATTATATCTATAGGATCAAAGTTAAAGAAGGAGAGGCTAAAAAAACAAGTGGAATTAGAAACTGAAATCAAGAGATTAGAAAACGAACATAAACAAAGTGGAAAACAAAAAGTACTTAATAAACTCAAAGAGAGTAGAGCCAAGCTAGACGACATTCTGACGTATAAAGCAGAAGGTGCCCTTAGGTTTATTGATAGAAAGTACTACGAATGGGGAAATAAGGCTAGTAGGTTATTATCATTTCAATTAAAGAAAGCACAAGCTAGTCGAAT
The DNA here is from genome assembly GCF_018812025.1 of Megalobrama amblycephala. NCBI lineage: Eukaryota > Metazoa > Chordata > Actinopteri > Cypriniformes > Xenocyprididae > Megalobrama > Megalobrama amblycephala. The sequence goes on along the minus strand of NW_025953386.1, from coordinate 87,899 downwards.
AATTCCGAAAATTAAACAATTTCACTCTAATGACGTTGAAACGAGTCCAAAAGCAGTAGCAAATACTTTTGCTAAATATTATGAACAATTATATAAGGGTCAGCATCAAGAACTGAAAGAAGAAAAAATACATGACTTTTTCAAAAATCTTAAATTAGACAAGTTGACGGCGGATGAAGCCTCAGCATTAGTAGAGCCAATTAAAGAAGAGGAGGTGAAAGACACAATTATTACATTAAAAAATAATAAAACGCCAGGGATAGACAGGTTCGCAGGAGAATATTATAAAGTGTTTATGGATGACCTAACCCCAATATTATGCAAGTTATACAATTATGTGTTAAATTCAGGGAACCCTCCAAAATCATGGTCAGAGGCTATCATCACAGTCATACATAAGGAAGGAAAAGATCCATTGCAGTGTTCTAGTTATCGTCCTATTAGCCTCCTGTGCGTGGACTATAAAATATTAACATCTATTTTAGCTACTAGAATACAAAAATACATTAGGAAATTAATAAAACCAGATCAAACGGGGTTCATTTCAGGTCGCCAGGGGACAAATAATATAAGGAGAGCATTAAATTTGCAGTCACTTATGGCAAAAGGTACTCAAACGTCAATGCTTCTCAGCTTAGACGCTGAGAAAGCATTTGATCGAGTAGATTGGCAATTCCTAGAACAGACACTAAATGAGATGGGCTTTGGGGAAAAATATATTTTTTGGTTTAGGCTACTGTATAAGAATCCCAAATCTAAAATTAGAGTTAACGGACATTGTTCTGACTTTTTTGATATAGAGAGAGGCGTAAGACAGGGCGATTCTCTCTCGCCCCTTCTCTTTGCTCTCAGTATCGAGCCTCTAGCGGAGGCAATACGACAGGATGTCCAGATTGAGGGGGTTGTGGATGGTGGGGGGGGAGTTCATAAAATTTCCCTTTTCGCTGACGATATTTTGCTCTTTATAAAGCATCCCCTTACCTCAGTACCCCGACTAATGAACTGCCTAAAAGACTATGGCGACATTTCTGGATACAAAATTAATCAAAATAAATTAGAGGCAATGATGATATCAGGAATATTGTCATGATCACTAGTGTGAGTGCCCTATCAGCCACTAGAGGGCACTCCATCCTGGACTCTTGTTTTCACCCCTTGGACTTCATTACCCATAACGCACTGCCTTTTTGGACTCTCGATTGTGGATTACCCATTAAAACTTACCTGCATTTGGATCTGTCTCTTGTCTCCGTGTTTGCAAACATGACAGAAAACTCCATCACCTAAGGATCCAGCAGGATGGGGATCCATATCACACCTCCGACTACGGGGAAGGAACGGATAGCTCGCCTGGAGAACTTAACCACCCTGAGGCAACGGCAGGAAGGTGGGTGGTCTGGCACAATTATTTTGGACCCTGGCGGTAGGGCTGGGTTATAATGATACAGTCTTAAAGGACCTTCTTAATAATTGTCTGGATGACTCATTGCCGTGGTGGGAGATGGATAGACTGGGTGACGTGGATTTTTGGAGGTTTGTCCATTACCTCGAACGTCGGAGTTGGGGGGCCTCACTGAGTCAACCAGGCAGTGTGCATGCTCCAGCCAGTGAATCCGTTCCAGAAGCCACAGAGGAGGTGGGCACTGAACCTCTGCTTCACCCCGGTAAAAGGAGGAGGAGGAGGAGGAGAAGGAAGAAAGCTTCCTTCATCCTTCAAGGCCTGGAGTCCTCTCCAGCCAGTGAGTCCACTACAGAGCCCGCTCCAGTCGTTGAGTCCGCTCCAGTCGCTAAGTCCGCTCCAGCCAGTGAGTCCGCTCCAGCCAGTGAGTCCGCTCCAGCCAGTGAGTCCACTCCAGAGCCCGCTCCAGTCAGTGAGTTCATTCCAGAGGTTGTTCTCTGTTTTCCCAAGCGCCTTGCCCTGCCGGCGCCAACTAAGCGCCTTGCCCTGCCGGCGCCAACTAAGCGCCTTGCCCTGCCGGCGCCAACTAAGCGCCTTGCCCTGCCGGCGCCAACTAAGCGCCTTGCCCTGCCGGCGCCAACTAAGCGCCTTGCCCTGCCGGCGCCCCCAGAGCAGCCCGCTGCCGTCCCAGAGCAGCCCCAGTCTGAGCCCGCTGCCGTCTCAGAGCAGTCCCAGCCTGAGCACGCTGCCGTCCCTGAGCCCTCCGCTCTCCCTGAGCCGGCCACGGAGGCCGGCGCCCCCAGAGCAGCCCGCTGCCGTCCCAGAGCAGCCCCAGTCTGAGCCCGCTGCCGTCTCAGAGCAGTCTCAGCCTGAGCACGCTGCCGTCCCTGAGCCCTCCGCTCTCCCTGAGCCGGCCACGGAGACCGTCACCGAGCTGTCCGCTCCCCTTGATACGGCCACGGAGGCCGTCACCGAGCTGTCCGCTCTCCCTGAGACGGCCATGGAGGCCGTTACCGAGCTGTCCGTTCCCCTTGATACGGCCACGGAGGCCATCACCGAGCTGTCCGCTCTCCCTGACACGGCCACGGAGGCCGTCACCGAGCTGTCCACTCTCCCTGATACAGTCATGGAGGCTGTCACCGAGCTGTCCGCTCCCCCTGATACGGCCACGAAGGCCGTCACCGAGCTGTCAGCTCTCCCTGATATGGCCATGAAGCACCCTTGGCCAGCCCTGCCGCCGCCGCCATCCAAGCCTTCTGCCCTGCTGCCACCGCCCAGGCCATTTGAACCGTCGAAATCCGCCTGGTTTGTTCCTCCAGCGCCGCCCTGGCAGTTGGCCAGGACCCCAGGCCTGCTGGCACCCGCCTGGTCAGTTCCCCCAGCGCCACCCTGGCAGTTGGCCAGGACCCCAGGCCTGCTGGCACCCGCTTGGTCAGTTCCTCCAGCACCGACTTGGCAACTTGCCAGAACCCTGACCCCACTAGAGTCTCCATGGACTGTTCCCCCGGCTCCCCCCTGGCCTTCTGTTGGAGACTCTGGACCTGGCCCGCCATCCCTCCCCCTGAGCCTCCTCCTGTCCACCTCCCTCCTGAGTTTTTTTTTTTTTTTTTTTTTTTTTTGTCTGGTGGAGCGTCTGGTAGCCGCTCCTTTTGAGGGGGGGTAATGTCATGATCACTAGTGTGAGTGCCCTATCAGCCACCACTAGAGGGCACTACATCCTGGACTCTTGTTTTCACCCCTTGGACTTCATTACCCATAACACACTGCTGGACTCATTATCTCATGATCACTTCATTACACACAGCTGTCTTATATTATGTTATCAGTGTCTGTCTATTTATACCCTGTTGGTTTCTGTTCTAGTAATGGAGTTTTCAGTTCACATTCCTGGTTTTCGTGTGTTTCTTGTTCCCTGTTTTTGCTCGTTTTGTGTGGACTGCTTTTCTGGATTTTGACCCTTGCCTGTTTTTGGACTCTCGATTGTGGATTACCCATTAAAACTTCCCTGCATTTGGATCTGTCTCTTGTCTCCGTGTTTGCAAACGTGACAAATATGGCCTAAACAACTAAACGAGATGGTGTCATTCCACTGGTCTAAACAAGGATTTAGGTACCTGGGGATCATCATCACACCTGATACTACAAGACTTTATGAGGCAAATTATAATAAGTTATTTAATCAAATAAAAAGGGACTTAGTTCGTTGGGAAGTTCTTCCATTATCTCTGTTTGGCAGAGTTGAGGTTATAAGGATGAATATGCTTCCACGTCTTCTATTTTTATTCCAATCGTTACCCATAAGAGTTCCAGTTTCCGTGTTTAATATGTTAAATAAATTGATTTCTTAATTTATATGGCAACACAAAAAACCCAGAATTAAACTCAAAATACTTTATTTGGCCAAAAATAAAGGAGGTTTGGCTTTGCCAAATATAAAATACTATTATTGGGCAGCTCAACTAGCAGCAATTGTGACTTGGATCAATGGAGAGGAGGAAACAAAATGGATTCAAATAGAGCAAGGGGAATGTAAGAGCGCGCAATTGTCTGCCCTACCTTTTTTAGATGTAAAACATGTCAAAAAAATGAAGATTGAAAATGATTGGATAAAACATACCATAAAGGTATGGACAGAAGTGAAGAAAACATTTAAGGATGCTGGAACAATTTCTCGAGCTATGCCCATAGTGGACAATGTAGATTTCCCACCTTCAGTAAGTGAGACATTTTAAGAAAATCTTTTAATTAGGCTAACATTTTACACTCAACATGTGTGCTTTAAATTTGTTGTGTCACAGTTGTGTATGTTTATAATCATAATCGGGTGAAAAAAACTTCCAAGGTGACTGAAAAGGATATTGTATCGGAGAGGTTTTTGAGAGTCAAACACTGCCATCTTGTGATGCTGGACTGAATATCTTGTGAATAAAATGAACAGTGGCTGGTTAGCGTGCCACATAGTAACATTTAACTAAAAAAGGGTCACACTTCTATTTCCCTTTACATTTGTGTGCAGTTTCACTCACCTACTGCCCCTGCCCCTTTGATCGCGAAAGTGAAAGTGCACTTTGCAGTCGCATCGCGGTGCCCCCGCGTATTTCAGTTACCATTGTTTCAACATCATTTATGGGTGCAAAAGTGATTTCGAACCAACAATCAGCATTGAACCATTACCACTGACTCAACATTGTTTCAATGATTGCTTGCTGACTTAGTTACTTTCTGGTTGTCCTGCATCCTCACTAAATGAAATTAGCCTAGTCCAAAATGCAGCTGCTATAGAGATCTTACCAGGTCGAGGAAATCTGATCATATAACACCAATTCTATCATCTCTACACCGGTTACCTACTGCTACTGACCTATAAGGCACTAAACGTTCAGCTTCTGTGTATTTAACTGATCTTCTATCATCCTACAATCACGCTCTTTAAGATCACAAAGCAGCCTGGCATCAGCTGTTTTGTACGGAAGAGGATTAGGGCCAAGCAATAATAAAAAAATAAAACCTTCTCAAGATTAAAGTTGTTAAATTTCGAGACAAAAACTCGTTAAATTTCGAGGAAAAAATTCGAAATAAAATGTTGAGAATAAACTCATTAAATTACGAGAAAAAAAATCGTTAAATTTCCAGAAAAAAAGTCGAGATAAAATGTTGTAGTCCAGTTTTATCAGATTAAATACATATGAAATCTTTTGCTTGAAATGGAAAGTGCTATACAAGCAAATGTGAATGTGAATTGTTTTGCAGTGTGTCCCTTTATTTTATACCTCTTACCATATTATTATTTAGGCAGAGTAAGGACAGTCAGATCTACAGGATAAAGTTCTTCAGGAGCATCTCACAGGAGGCAATTACAGTCAATCACTTTAACCCTCTATGGCATGACTTTTTATTTTGGGGGGGAAAAAATATGTTACCCCATTTTTTGGGAGCTTGGGGGTCCCTGATAATATATCCATCATAAAATGTGTCCCCCCCCCCCCCACCCCTGAACAAAATATTGGTTCGTTGCCTCAGGGCAACAATGTGCTACGAGGATACTAAAACAGCAAGGTTTTCTATATAAGTGGAATAAGGAAAACATGTAATATATTCATTAGAACATGTTTTATTTTGACAAACATCAATAACAAATGGTTCCAACCAATAAAAAAAAACAATGAACAATCAAATAAACAAACTACTACTAATTACAACACCAAATGTTTCTGACATTTCATATAAACATATTGTAACACTTATATATTAACCAACATCCGAATGACTATATGTGTATGTGTGTGTGAATGTGTGTTTGTGTGTTTGTGTGGTTTTTTGGATATTGTTTGAATCAGAGCTTCTCTTTTTGACAAAGCATACTCTGATTTCCTATTCTGTGTGAAACCTCAGAAAGCAGTTGCTGGTGGATGTAAAACAGAGGTGAACATCACATTTCCGGCACTTGGCTTTTGGTGTACCTGAATAACTAAATACTAAATAAGCAGTTCATGTTAATTAAAAATACAACTAGATCAATGAAGCATAAAGCTAAATGAATACATTTGTACTCATTTGTTTATATTCTATATCATACATATATTTTTAACTATTTATTTATATTCTGCATTATAAACTTATAAGTCTTGCAGGTACTTTCCAAACCAAGCAAACTGCATTCAAGCATTTGTTTAAATGGCATTTTCTTACATCAAACATAGCAATATTTTGTCCTTCTTAAATCTAGGCAAAAATCAATACTTGTATACATAGTTTAAACAAATGCAGTAGCATTTCTTACACTAGAGCATTTGGTGTATATACGAGTCTGTTTTAGTTTATTTGGTGTGAATGAATTCTTCCAAACCCAGTGCTCACTAACAAGTCTGCTTGAAAAAGGCGGAGGATCAGTTCATGTTCAGTCTTGGTTTGAATGTAATCTGACATGAACCACAGAATTGAACTCACTTGATGATTGTTGGGTTATTCTTAGCCACATCAATCAGGAATACACAAGTGCAGGAAGAAACAGACACAGAAGACAGTGTTCACGTTCAAGCTTCTTCAGAGCTTTATTGTTCAGATAGGGTACATCATAGTCAATGCCAAGGATACATTAAAGAATGTCATGAGATAGCAGGTAAAACATGTTTAAGGAACACCAGGCAAGGATGTTTCTATAGATAAGAAGCAGGGAGGAGAAATGATACAGTATGTAAGTGAAATACAAACAGCCAGCATTTTTCTGCTTAACTGAGAACAGAAAGCAATTTTTATTCTCACAATGATTTAAAATTTTCAACTTTGCATGCTTTTGATCATGTTAATATAGTGAAACGCATTTTCTCATAACTGCATGTTGAATAAATGACATTTGTAGAGCAGTACAATACATCTTGCAATACATCGACAGGAGACAAACTAGTGTGAAAGTAAGTATATAAAATGCTTGGTATATTCTTCAAACATCTTCTGTCTTTAAGCATTGATTAGTCATGTGCTTCATTGGCTGTGTAAAACAGAACAAATTGATTATATCTTTCCTTAAAAATGTTAAATCTATTCTGTGAACTCCTTTGAGCCATTTTAGTATACAATATTTAGTTCAGAATGCTGCATTTTCTGAAGTATGGACATAATCTCATTTCAGATGTCTATTGTGTATCAGTCCTTGTTAATTGCCTCATTAAATGTATTTATTCAGACTCTCAATAGCGTCCTCTTGAGAGTAATTTCTCCAGTCATCTGGAATCTCTCCACTCCCCTGAAAGGTTTTTTTATAGTGCTTTTCCAGATCTTCCTGGAATCTGCACACAAACCACTTCCAGTACGGCAGCTCAGAGAGATCCGGGGTGATACTCCATGAAGCAAATTCAGGACCTCCTTTTCTGTATTCCTTAAAGAGGACTTTATTATCTGAGCTATTTGGATAGAAAGATCGATCACTGGCTACTGCTGATGTACAGATGCTGGTACATAGGTTTGTTGTTTCTCTGTAACTAAACCCTTTTACTCCAGTAACACGATGGAAAGGAACACTGTGATCTCCAGTATGGCCTTCTATTGTGTTTGTGCAGATGGCTTTACAGAAAAGACACTGAACCCAACAGCACTGACAGAGGTGATTGATCAGAAGCTCATCTGGTCTGTCTGTGGGTTCCATCTTTACTGGAAAAGATTCTGTACTGAATTCACTGCGTATGTCAGATATTATAGTAGGAAGTTCTTTCATTATCACATCTTCTAGAAATCTGACTTCAACATCTTCATGATTCACTCCAGTCAGGTCATTTAGAGACAATACCAGCACATCAGAGAGCTGTTGTGTGAAATGAAGCAACCATGAATCAGCATCTCCATTGATCTCTTTAACATGTTTGGTGGATTCATGTGCTGCGTTTGTTATCTTCTGCTCTAGCAGTTTAATGCTGTTTTCCATTTTGGGTTGAACACTATCTTTGAATCTTTCAGTGATGTACTGATTGACTTCATCTCTGATGAAATTCTTGAAGTGTTCTCTGGGATTGTGAATGTAGGTCACACATGCTTTGAAATCCTTTTGTTCTGCCAGTCTCCTCAGGATGTGTTTTTCCAATTTTGATCGGTTCCCATTTAGTGATTCACAGTTTGTTCTCATTTCATCTGCTAAATCTCTGGCAGTTTTTTTGTAGATATTCTGCTGAATGGTTTTTTTAAGTTTATTACAAACAAATTCACCAAAAACAGCAGTTGATGTTGCTCCTTGACAGTATTTCTGGAAAATCCTGTAGTACTCTTGCTTCTTCCTCCCCAAATAAACAACAGGATCATTGGCTTCCCTGAACATTGTGTGTTGATCACTGAATGTCTTGTTTGCTCTATGACATATGAAAAGTACCAGATCCATGAAGAATTCTTGCTTGAACACATATTTCACTTTTGGCTCTTCCTGATGCTGCATTAATCTTGTCTTTATGTCATCTATGAGTTGTTGAATGCAGCTGTTGTTGTAGCCCATCTTTGCAATGTTATATTTCTGAAACATTTCATCTGTGTGTTCAGAGATGTCTGTGATTAAGGATTTTATCTGGTCTTCATCCTCTTTAGATAAAACAAAACCAAACATCTCTTTAGCTCCTTTGTACATATTTTTCAGAGCTCCTGTAATTCCACTGGATTTCTTTAACAGCACATATTCTGAATAGCTTGGCAAACAGATCATATCTTTGTGCTCACTGCTCTCTTTTATACGGTCTAAAGGGAGACTCGCATAAGTCTGAATGAGGATGTTTTTCACATCTCTTAATATGTCGATATCTTTGACTAAAGGAGCGTCTCTGATGATCTCAGCTGTCTGTTTTTTCCAAAAGGATTCAAACTGTGATTTCAAGAACTTTTTATCATTTGCTTGTTCTTTGAATTTTAAGGCTAGTTCTTTGCTCTTTTCAAAGAGAGTGTTTTCATGATGTGTCCTCTGATCATCCATCTCTTTCTTCAGGTGACGCTGCTGAAGAACACCATTTAATTTCCTCTTAGTTTCTCTCACAATGTTTTCTTGAAGCTGTTGGATCTTAATCTCAAAGAAACCTTTCCACTGATTCAGTACTGCTGCGTCACTCTCTTTCTTAAAGAAATCAGACATTGTCTTTTTCACTTCTTCACTTTTTGCATTCAGTTCTCTTTCAAGATAAAACTCTTCAATGTCATGAATTGCTTCATTTTCTATTTTATTGTGTTGTCTATTTTCAATGACCAGCATGGCACTCCGAAGGCTCCAGGTCCACTTGCTGTATTCAGTCTCTAGTTTCTTGTATGTTGCGATTTCCAGGGAATTTTTGAAGCTGAACACAAATTGTTCATTAAGCAAAGCCTCCCAGAGATCTTGAATACGGTCTCTAAGGTGTGTCAGCATTATGCCATCTGAATTTGAAGCATGTGTTCGGATAGTTTTTTTCAGTTCTTGAATGTTCTCGCAGTAGTTTGGGTTTGGTGGTGCCATGGGTGGGCTGCCCTCCCAGAGCTGAGCAAAATACTTCACATCATTCTGTACATCAAACTCAATCACATCACTGAAACCTTCTGCATCACAGACTTCCTCTTTAGCAGCAATCTTTGTCATTTCATCCAGTTTCTCCAGCAGTTGTCTCCTTCCCTCCATGTTTTTCTCTCCAGCTGTGATATCTGAGACATTCTGATGCACAAACATGCAGCTGGGAGTTAGTTTGACCTTCTTCATCCTCATGAAGGCCTGAACAACAATCTGAAGAATGTCCTGCATCTCAGATGGGTTTTCTCCAAAGATGTTGATCAGGGTCATATTTCCAAGACCAACAACAAATGTGGCCATTTCGTTGTCACGATGTGTTGTTGACCTTCCAGCCAGTTCTGGTGCTCGAAGACCTTCAGTATCAACAACCAGAATGTAGTCAAACTTCAGCTCTGTTTTCATCTCTTCTGACACTTTGACCAGCTGCATGAAAGCTCCTCTGGTGCATCTGCCAGCGCTGACGGCAAACTGCAGTCCAAACATGGCATTCAACATGGTGGATTTCCCAGAGCTCTGAATCCCTAAAATTGACAACACAAAGAATTTCTGGTCTCCCAGTTTCTTAACAAGTTCATCTAGTACAGCAGTGACCCAGGTGAGAGGAACATGAGCAGCATCTCCATCCATCAGCTCCATGGGAAATCCAGAGATCATCATGTCTGCTGCAAGACTCGGGAGAGAACAGAAGTTGAACTTCAGTCCTTTCTTGTTCTTCTTCACTGATGACCATGATTCATAGATCTGACCAAACTCTCTCAGGATGTGCTCCAAGCCAAAGGTTGTCCTATTGATTTGCTTTGATATGTTTTCCAGGTTTGTCTGTTCAGTCTGTAGTTGATCAACACTATCAGGCATCTTTTTCAGTGATAAAACTTCATGCCATTTTACATCATACTCCTTATGAAGTCCACAGAGCTTCTCAGAAGTGAAGTCATCTAAAAGGTTCATCATCCATCTGAGGAAAAAGTTTTTTTCATTGTCTGTCTGTGATTTCATTGCTTCAATAAATGTCCTCATAAACTCACTTAATCCTTGTTCCATCTGATTTTCTCTTATTTCTCTCATGTTCTTCAGTTTGGTACTTTTATCTTCCTCTAGATTTTCTCCTTCTAGATGATACAGCTCTTTGTTGATTTTACACCAGTCATGCCACAGTTTCCCCTGACAGGGCAGGTTTGTTTCCTTCACTGTTGATGGATCTTTTCCTTTCAGTAATCCCATGATCTGAACCGCTGTTTTTTTCCCTCTCCGACACTCTGGATCCTCCTCATCTACTCTGATTCCTGTGTGTTTGGCCACATCTTCAAGTTTGAAGGTCATTTTCTGCTCAGTCAAACTCTCCCTGATCATCTCCCTTATCTGATTAGAAACATCAGATTGGTTTTTGTCCAAAAGACCAACAATGAATTTTCCATCCCCCAGTTCAGTTTCATCACAGTCACTGTCAGTGAGCAGACAAATGAGAGACTGAGGAGATCTGAAGAGTGATCTCACCAAACCCTTGAACTGGTTCTTCTGTCCAAAGTCAGGTAAGAAGAGGACGTTTACTGAAGCCATACTGGTCAAAATCTCATATTGTTTCTCATTGGCTGCTGCATCACCATGAAGATTACAGAAAGCAACACAGTCATCAAATGAATCCGTCTTTTCCCCAGAAGGGCAGTACCAGGCGATCTCCACCACTCCATACATCAGTAATCTGGTTCTGCTGCTGCCTGAGCAGTTCCTGTGGAAGAACGTCTGGTGTTTCTCACTGATGAGGCCATTTATCAACTGAGACTTAGATGAAGACACTGAGCCAAACCTGAAGAAAGCCACCATTGGAGTCTCAGCCTTGTAGACCGGTTGAGTTTGACTGATGAACTCATTGTTGGAGTCTTTCTTCTTCCAACTCTTGTTGATTTGTCCAAATGTCCAGAGAGGAAACTCAATCTGTTGTGTGAAAGGATCAAGAACAAGCAGAGGCAGTGAATACTGACACTGTGAGAGTTTAGTCACCATCAGCTGCTTCAGGAAACCATCAGCACAATGAAACACGGCTATCTGAACATCCATTGGGTGAATATCAGGGTTTGCTCTGTCTTTGTTACCTTCTTTCTTTCTATGTTTTATGGCTGTGTATCTTGCTCTGTAGTTCATGTTAATCAGCTTTTGTAGGAATGAGTTCACCAGTTCATTCTCTTCCTGTGGTTCTTGAGACTGAAATGATGACTTGGTGATTTGAAGAATGTCTGCTGTTTTCATTTTATCTTGACGTCTTTTTGTCAGATCTAGTCTGTCATAGAGTTCTTCAAGCTGTTGATTGGTTTGTGCTCCAACCTTCGGGTTTTGACCAGTTTCATCTTTCTGTAAATACATGAACACATTAATATATAAAAAAACTATTTTGTTATTGTGTGACAGCAGAGATTAGGTTAGATTAGGTAAGAAAAAAAGAAATATTAAAATGAAGAACTACAGTAATGGAAATTTAAATAAGAAACATTTCAAGATTATAGACTCTGTTTAGACCTGGTTACTTGGTTAATGCATTTTCTCTGATTGGATAGCTATCCGATTGTGAAAAGAGTAAGACCAGGTGTAAATGCCCTCTGAAACGCATTCAAGACGGATATAAATCCAATCAATCAAACCACTTCAGGAAATGAGACGCATTCCAGATGAAACTGGACAGGTGTAAATGCATCTGGTTGTTGAAACCACAAAGGTTCATTTTACTTCTCCCAAAATGTTAAAAAATAAATGTGTGAGAGTGTATTATTGTAACGAAGGGGGACTCAGGCAGAGATCCATTTGCAAGCTTTTATTAGAAGTGAGAGTGGTCGTACAGGCAGGGTAGAACAGGAGCAAACAGAACAGCAGGGGACAGACAGAATCGTGGTCAAGGTACAGGCAGTAGATCGAGGCAGGCGGATATCATTCACAGTCCAGGAAACAATACACTGGAAGGCGCGTCCTCGCGGCAAAAAAAAAAAACAGCTGGGGGGGGGGGGGTGCATTGGAGATCTAACGGCAGACAGGAACGGAGTCTCCAATGCAGGTTCCAGGAACTCGGGCAGCCACGGCGGGTCAGGTGCCACAGGCATCCACGGCGGGTCAGGTGGTTTGGGCAACCACGGCAGGTCAGGTGGTTTGGTCAACCATAGCAGGTCATGTGGCTTGGGCAACCATGGCAGGTCAGGTGGCTTGGGCAACCACAGCAGGTCAGGTGGCTTGGGCATCCACGGCAGGTAAGATGGCTTGGGCATCCACGGCAGGTAAGATGGCTTGGGCATCCATGGCAGGTAAGATGGCTTGGGCATCCACGGCAGGTAAGGTGCCGTGGGCGACCATGGCGGGACAAAGTCCGAAGATGACCCCAGCGAGTCAGAGTCCATTAATGTCCAAAGTGGGTTACAGTCCATGGGCGACCGTGACGGTTCAAACGCCAATGACGGCAGTGGCCGGGCAGGATCCCCACCCTCAGGTATATATCAGAATTTGAGTGCGTTGCAAACGGAGAACAAGAAACAATACACAGTCCAGAGGTATGCAGCAGAGAATCATAAATGGGTAAACAGACAAGGTCGAGAACAGACAGGCAGACAGGGAATAAACGCTCTGAATTCTAACATGAGTTAGCAAGACTTCGCCGTGAGGTGGTGTGTGTGAAAGTCCTTTATAGTCCTGGTAATGAGCTGCAGCTGGGTGTGGTGATAAGTGATTAGTGTGAACATGTGACTGGCAGGGAGGATTGTGGGAAATGAAGTCTGGGAACTGACAGGAGCAGACGGTGATCATGACAATTATAGGCTATAATAGCCAGATATGACAACGCTACAGTGCCCATCACATACAAGCAGGGCTGGACTGAGGCTAAAATTCGGCCCTGGACAAACCCAGCCCATGCGGCCCACGAGTTCCCCTGTGAATGTTTTTGCTGGGGTTAGGGCCTTAAATTGGAGTAAATAAATGAATAAATAAAACAAGGACAGTGACAAATAATGATGGATATTATTGAATTTACTACAAATGCAGTTAACAACTTTAATATTGCACTTTTGTCACAGTAAAGCACTGATTTTCATGCCGTTAAGTAAATTTAATGCTATCAAATCCTGTCATCATTTACTCACTCTCATGTTGTTCAAACCTGTATGACTTTCTCTCTTCTGTAAAACACAAAAGAAGATATTCTGAAGAATGTTGTCAACCAAACCATTTTGATTAAGCTACCCTTGACTCCAATTATTTTATTTTTTATGTTATACAGAAAGAAAGTAATTCATGTTTGAGTAAATTAAGACATTTTGGGTTGAACTGAACCTTTAAAACAATAACATTTTTAAAGAGTTAACACCTAATTTATGTAAGACACTGATATCTATCTTTCATGATGCTCTCATTGAAATAACATTTTACTTCAATTAAAATTCATAAGAACTATTAAAAATGTCATAAAACATATTTAAAGAAATAAAAACTAAAGCTTTGCCCTTATCCCATGGGATACAGGCTTTAGAGCTGTTTTGTTAAATTATCCTTTAATTGCCCTGATGAAATTTACTATGGTTTAACTGTAAGATCATGGTAGACAGAGCACAGGTAAACCATGCTTCTTATTACCTTGGGTATATGGTTTCTAAAATAAATAAACTATAGATTGTGTAATAAAATATTGTAAGCACAGAAAATACGAAAACAGTCTTTATGAAAGAAAGTGATTTATATTCCTCAATATTAAACATAAGTAGGCCTAATAATAGCAGCATTTTTAATAAATACATTTCTGCCAAAACACCATATTTCTTCACTGTTAGTAGCTGCAAGGTAAATTACTATAAAGGTGGTGGTTTTGGATTGACAAGCTTGTAGTTGTGTGTATTGGCGTTTTCCAATTTACCTCGTCATGTCTTTACATGGTCGCGGCTGTTTTCAGCTAGATTCACCACCGAACCTGTAATGTTCCCATGATATCACACGACTGTTTTAAACTAAATTCTGAAAGGATCAAGGCATCAAGCGACTTGCGCTGTTTATTACTTCATAGGGCGGCAGTGGTGAGCGGGTATATTTGCCTTTTGCAGTTTCTCATGCTCCAATTAAAAACAAAAAACAGCGCGGGAGGGGGAGGTCTCTCTCACTTTGGCCTGTCAGTTCAGAAGACAAACCAATGGGCCGCTGTCCCTGCGTGATGGGCCAGTCCTTGGCAAAAAAATAAATAAAAAAATAAAATAAAATGAAAAAATAACCTTTTATCGGCCCCAAAGTGCGTCGGCCCACTGGGAAAATGCCCGGTATGCCAGATTACCAGTCCAGCCCTGCATACAAGTAACTGAGTATCTTTTCAGCAAACCAATGCTCAAACTGCCGCAAATTAAACAAAGTCGCAGAGGCTCAACACAAATTCATCTACATTAAGAGTTGTGAGACTAAACGATCTCTCCTATTGCAGTCTTTGATCTTGAAATCAGCTGATGATGAATAAAATGCAGCTCATATCTGTTGCTTTCATTGACGTGAACTCTGCTGAATTTACATTTTGGGGGGGAATTGAAGATCGGATTTATATCCATTTAGATTAGACATATTTATGCAGCCAAGAGTAAATGGAATCGTTTTAACGAATCAGATGGCTATCTGATCGGAGAAATGCCTGTGACCAGGTGTAAAAACAGACAAAAGTTAATTTAGGGCCCTATCCTTTAAAAGGAAAGAAAACATAATTCTCTCTGGTATGTTATATTTGCAAGTCAAGTGTATACATTATGTTTGTAGGTTGTAAATATATAGTATTGTCCATGTACTTTATAAAATTAATTCTTTAATTTAATTATTGATTCAATTGGGCCTGGTCTGTTATCTCTTGTTAATAAGTGTCTCCAAACTGGCTCTGTTCCTGCTGACCTTAAAGTCGCTACTGTCACTCCTCTGCTCAAGAAGCCTTCACTGGACCCCACTGTCCTAAAAAAATTTCGTCCAATTTCTGTTTTGCCTTTTATTTCAAAAGTTTTAGAGAAAATTGTGCTGAATCAACTTCAACACTTTATGACTAGCAATTCGATTTATGAGGTTTTTCAGTCTGGTTTTAAGTCTGCTCACAGCACTGAGTCCGCTCTTCTGAGAGTGTTAAATGACATCTACCTCTCCACTGACACTGGGGACTCTGTGGTTCTTATTCTTTTAGATTTATCGGCTGCTTTTGATACCATAGACCACTCCTTGTTATTATCTAGACTAGAGTCTTGGGTAGGTCTAAAAGCAAACGCTCTGAAATGGTTTCACTCATACCTATCTGACAGAAAATTTTTAGTGAAACTGGGTAATTTTTCCTCTTCCCCTGCTCCTCTGACCTGTGGCCTTCCTCAAGGCTCTATCTTAGCTCCCTCTCTATTCTCTCTGTACATGCTCCCTCTGGGCTCTATCCTACGAAAGCATGGAGTTTTTCATTTTTACGCGGATGACACTCAAATATATCTTCCAGTCAAGAAAAACAATTCCACTGCAATCTCCTCTCTTCTCCAATGTTTAGAGGAGGTTAAATTATGGCTAGCCCAAAACTTCCTCTTCTTAAACGAGGACAAGACTGAGGTAATTGTGTTCTGTCCTAATGAGAACTCTCAGTGTTTAAGCCCTGAGCTAGAAAGTTTATCCGCTTTTAGATCGACACGGGTGCAGAACCTAGGTATTATTTTTAACCAGCATTTAAAATTTGACAGACATATCCCTCCGTTATTGGATCCAGTTTTTATCAGCTTCGTTTACTGTCTAAAATTAAAAACTTTCTCACCCCAAAAACTCTCGAAATGGCTGTTCATGCATTTGTTACGTCGCGTCTAGATTACTGTAATTCCTTATATTGTGGTATATCTAAATCTCAAATTGCGCGACTTCAGCTAGTCCAAAATGCTGCCGCCAGACTTCTTTTAAAGTGTCGTAAACACGAACACATCACTCCTATTCTTAGATCCCTTCACTGGCTGCCGATTTGTCAGAGAATAGATTTTAAAATTCTCCTCTTCGTTTACAAATCCCTACATAACAAAGCTCCTGTTTATTTATCTGAACTCCTTCACTCCTATACTCCACTCAGAAGCCTCCGTTCTTGTGATCAGGCTTTGCTGGTCGTTCCACGCGCTAGACTAAAGCGTAGAGGAGAGCGTGCATTTGCGGTGGCAGGGCCACGACTCTGGAATACCCTGCCTTTAGAGATTAGGCTTGCCCCTTCCTTGTCTATTTTTAAGTCCTTGCTAAAAACTTTTTTATTTTCCTTAGTGTACTGATTACCATGATATGTTAAACTTTTAAATAGGTGGTTTTATATTTTCTTCTGGTTTATTTTATGTATGTGTGATATTCTTGCTCTTCTGTAAAGCACTTTGGTCAGCCTGGGGGCTGTTGGAAATGTGCTATACAAATAAAATTGAACTTGAACTTGAACTAAATGCTCCTGACCCTTGATTTTCATTGACCTCTTACCTGTAGAGAAGAGGCTGTTTGGGAGCAGCACATTTTCATGTTCTCCATGTCTTTTCTTCTGTCTTCTTCATAGTCCACTGGTTTTAGTCTCATTAGTTCATCTTGCTTCTGTTGTTCTATTAACTTAATTTTGTCTTCATAATTCTTACACTGTTGTTCTCTCAGATGTTTCTCACTCTTCTTCATCTTTTCTATTTCTACTTTATGTTTGGCCTGAAGATCTTCTTTTTCTCTTTCTATTCTCTCTTTTTCTCTCTTGATTTCCTCTCTTTCTCTTTTAATTTTCTCATCACATTCATCCATCATGTTTTGTTCCTTCTCCCTCCTTTTCCCATCCTCTTCTACCCTCCTCAGCTCTTCCTCTTGTATATTTGCCTCCAGTTTCTCTTTGTATTGTTCTTCAATCTTTCTAAATTCTTCTTCTCTTTTCTTCTTCTCTGCATCATGATTCTTTCTTTCTTCCTCCAATTTAATCTTCATTTTCTCTTTCTCTTCTTCATGTTTGGCCAGGAGTTTTTCTTTCTCTCTGTTCAGTTGTTCCACTTCATCAATTAACATCTTCATCTGTACTTCTTGTTTTTCTTTTTCCATCTGTCTGAACATCTTACATGTGTAGTAAAATCCTCCATTTGCTGTCACCATGTCATTGATTTTCTGTAGTAATATAGACACCTGCTCACGGTCTCTAGTCTCTTTATTATTGAACACATGGTATCTGTTTCCACACTGTTCAACAACATTCATCAAAGCAGATCCTGGTTTTCCAAGATAGTCTTCATTAATTTTCTTCTTTAGAGCATCTCCTCTGGTGAAGAGCACCATGGTGTACATTAGGGAGTTTTCACCAAAAGTCTGCTGAATCATCTTCACTGCGTTTTCATCCTCCTCAATAGAACGTCCCACTGGGATCACTAACAGAAACACATGTGGTCCTGGCAGAATCATGGAGATGCAGTTGGTGATTTCTCTCTGGATCTCTTCTTGACTAAGTTTAGTATCAAACAGTCCAGGAGTGTCAATCACAGTAATCTGTCTGCCATCGATCTCAGCCGTGTCTCTCTGACACTCTCTAGTGACTGTTTCTTGAGACATGTCTTCTGCAAATGCTTCTCTCCCTAAGATGGTGTTTCCTGTTGCACTCTTCCCAACTCCAGTTTTTCCCAGCAGAACAATCCTCACATCATCTGAATCCTCTCTTGAATCTGAAAAAGAGAAAACTGCTTGAGTCATGCTGCTAGTCTTTTAAAGTCAGATCCCACAAACATTTAGAAGCAATCTTTCAGAATTATTATTAATACAAAAGAACAACCTGAAATCAAATAAATTGTGAATTTGACATAATGTGATTGTTTAATTGTGTGACATGAAGAAAATGTATTTAACACATCCCTGACAATTTCCTGAAAATACTTCTCGAAACTAGTATATCTTTATGGCCTGCTGAAACTGGTTTTAAACTCTGTTTGGTGAGTGTTGATTCCAAAATAATTCTCAATGCATCTAAATTTGTGTATCTGTGTAGGGTTGTAAATCTATATTGAGCACCATAACTTATGTGGACTGTAACCAAATTCTGCTCAAAGATTCAACATATAAGGCATAAAGTCAGATGAAGAAAACATAAAAACAAAAGCAGGTTATCTTTAGGTCAAAGTCACAGCCTCTCCTGGTCTTCTGTAGATTGTCTGTTATGGTCTGACTGAGATTATGTGCACTTTCTCCCCCTTCCAGTAGTGAATGTTCCCATAACTACTCCCCAGTCCACATGTTTTATCATTTAAAGTATGGCATAGGGATTTTCTGATCATCACCTTGAATCTGTGTGTCTAATGAGATTATTTTCTTCCTCATTTCTTCAAATTTCTCTGTTTGTGCATCCAAAAATGTTTCTGTGGACAAACAAATTCCACTACTTTCTTTCATCATCTGCTCCAGTTTATTCACCAACATGGACGCTTGCGTTTTTGGCTCAAGAAAATGATGTCTTCCCCCAAAACTCTCAATGAAAGTCTTCATTGCTTCATTCAGTTCTTCTGTCTCATGCTCTGACTTCTGGATGATGAGCACCATGATGTGGTTGTTGATCTTTGAGCTGAATATTTTCTGGATCTCCTCTGTTTCTGTTTTGTCTTCATCAGTAAGTGGACCGTCAGGAATAATGAGGAGGAAAACATGAACTCCAGGATCACAGAGAGACACACAGCGGAGAGCCTGACGCATCACTTCCTTCTGTGAGAGTCGAGTCAGAGCTGGAAGCTCCACCAGAGTGATCGGACGTCCATGAACTTCTCCTTCCAGCTTCACACACTCTGAGCTGAGCTCTGATCTTCTGTCTCTCTGGTTCAGGATGAGGTTTGATATGGAGGATTTTAATGTTCTGTTACTCCCACACAGAACCACATTCAGCAAAATGTTGACACCCTCTGCCAATAAAAAAGAAACATGACATTAGTTTATTGGGTCAATTACAGGATTTGCGTAAAAATTTTCATGTGATTTATAAAATTTGTATTCATTAAAATTGAATGATCACCTCTACAATATCTATTAATAAATCTTCAACAGTCATTATTGTCAGGGTTAGTTGCAATCAAGGAGAGGATCATATAATAGCAGCAAAGGTTTATTAACTATACTTAAACACTGGAACAGAACAACTAATGAAACAACGTCAAGAACAGACAAAGGAGTGCAGGAGGAGAGAGTTTTTAAAGAAAGTGCTGATGAGGAAGTGCAGGTGTCGGGAATCCATGATGACCTCGTCATCATGGATTCCCGACACCTGCACTTCCTCTGACTGTGTGCAGGTGTGGGTCAGAGGGGATTATGGGAAATGGAGTCCGGGGACAGTGAGACAGACGGTGACAGTGACAATTATATAATATGCAGCAGCAATTAACTAATGTACATCGAAATAGGAATTAAGCTTCCACTGTAATCTGTTAAACAATATAATGATTAGGGGTGTAACAATACTTCGATATAGATCGATGCATCGATTAAATATGGCATGCGATAATTGCATCAGCTGTGAGCTATTAATGAGCAGCAGGTGAAATGCATACTTCAGCTTTTTCGCTTCAGAACCGAGTGTTTGTTTCGTCCGTCAAGCAAAATATACAAAGAGTGTTTCTTTTTCGAGTTGATCTTGAGAGAAGAACCTTTTTTCTTTTGTTTAGTGTTGGCGATCAAAGGCATCAAAGGCTGTTCTTACAGCTGGTGAATGGTACGCTGTATTAGAGTACTAAAAAAGCAGTTCTCACAGCTGGTAAGAGGGGTGCCTGAGTGAGAGCATGCTACAGGATTGCACTTTTCCCCTGTTAGTGGAAGCGGCCATCTCCATTCAGCACTAAGAAAAAGAGCAGTTTTCTAAAAGAGCAACACGGGTGTGAGTTTGCGTCTTTATAAAGATGTTGTTCTGCCTGTGTGTTTCTGAGTGCGGTCATTTCCTGGCATCAGGTAATGGTCACGATCACTGTATCACAAGCCCGGGCACTAAGCACGTGATGTCAGCTTTCGTGGATGAGTCATGTACCCCCTGCGGGAAGATGACCATCTCGGAGTTGCAGTCTACCTCAAAAGTATTGGAGCCCCCTCTCCCTTGATCTAACCCTCCAATAGGTGCTACTTCGGACAGTAGCTTGTGTGACGTGAGGGTTACAGTGAGGGCTGCTCCTTCAGGCAACTAATACCCTAGGCCCCTTCACTTCTCAGCTCCACAGCCAGTCAAGCTGCCTGAGGAACGGTCTGGCCACCTCAAAGTTCTGCACCAGTCGTATCCTTTGGGGTTCCGCCAGATGATCCTGATGTCAATCGCTGCATTGGAAGGTAAGCCCACTCTCTCCGGGGATGATGACTCGGCTGTGCTGCTCCCTTCGGGTGTGGTAGCATTGTCCCAGTCAGACCCAGAGATGACTGCTATGCTTTCCTGGGCCACACAGAGCTCGTGTGGAATCCTCCACCATGTCCCGAACCCTCGATGATTGGTTTCTCTGGGTGGCCTGTGCTGGTTCTCACACGTGAAACCATGTGAAACGGGCAGTTGCAATGCAACTATGCCCTAAATCCACCTCACAGGGGGAACCGTGTCTCTCCTCCCGGGCCAGAAAGCACTCGTTGGGTCTAACTGGCAAGACTTACCAGGCTTGTGGAGAGGCCACCTCTGCCCTGCACACTATGGTGTTACTGCAGGTTCACCAAGCCTGAGCTTGGTGAAGTGCTAAGCGCAAGTGCTAAAAGATCTGCACAAAGATGGTCACGATCCGGAAGTTCTCCAGGAACTCTGTACCACAATGGACCACTCTGAGCAATGAAGGTCATGGTGCGGTGTCTGGGTCATGCAATGTCCACGCTTGTGGTCCAGGAACGCTATCTCTGGCTGTGTCTGGCCGACATGCAGTGCCAAGATCCATTTTTTAAATTCCCCTGTCTCCTAGTCCGGCATCTTCGCAGTCAAGTGATTTGCCCAGCAGTTCTTGGCTGCCCAGAAGCAGACGGAGGCCATGAAACACATCCTGCTCCGACAGTCAGCTCTGAACCTAACACAATCTACCGTTCAAAATGTTGATGCAGAAACGCATTTTCGAGTGCATCTGTCCCCGAGATTGGTTTGCAGCAATTGACCTGAAGGACACGTACTTTCATGTCTCAATTCTCCCTCAACACAGACTGTTCCTGCGCTTTGCGTTTGAGAGTCGAGCATATCAGTACAAAGTCCTGCCCTTCGGGCTGTCTATCACAGAGGTGGCCCTTGTTCCCATGAGAGAACAGGCGTGCGCATCCTCAACTATCTCGACAACTGGCTCATACTGGCACAGTCCGGAGATCAGTTATGTGAACATGGGGACTTGGTGCTCAGTCACTTCAGCCAGTTGGGTCTTTGGGGCAAATGGTAAAAGAGCAAATTCTTGCCAGTGCAGAAGGTATCTTTTCTTGGTATGGAGTTGGATTTGGTTGAACGGGCAGCATGCCTCACAGAGCCCCACCATCTCCTACTCTGGAGTCAGAAGCATCTGAGGTTGCTTTGTGCCATTCACATTCCTAGCTCGCTCAACCATGTGGCTGTTGAGCTATCATGAGCTGCGCTCCCGGGAGAATGGACACTATGGGCGATATGGCCTAAAATCCATATTGCGTTATACACTGCAGCCTCTTGCGATAACGATATATATCGCGATATATAAATTATAATAGAACCATTTCAGAGCAGGTTACATAGACCATTAGGAAAGCCAAACTGCTAAATGTATTTTTTTTAAGAAATAAAGAAACGTATGTCGTTTTGAGAACATTTATTGTGCAAAAGCAAAAGTTGCGTCTCTCTACCGTTTGAAAAGGGACCATGTCCTTACACAATTACAGTTATGGCCCTGGTAATTTCAATCCTTCGCGGGCTCTTCCTAATATAAGGAGTTCCTTTTGAAAATGACTGTTGGATTGAGGTTTGGATCAGTTCCTGTTTTTTCTGTCCTGCGTTCTTCGTACTGGATCTTGCGGTTAGCTGCAATGCTGGTATTCAACGACATGTTTAGTCTTGAGGTGGTAGAAAAGATTAGTTGTGTTACCTCTCTTAGCTGGAACTTTTGCCCCACACACTCTACAGAGTATATTTTTCTGCTGCTCGTCGGAGGGCTTAAATCCAAACCAAGTCCAAATAATAGATGTTGCACCGGTCTTTTTCACAAGATCCCCTGTTTTGCTGACACTTTCAGCCATGTTTATTCAAGATGACGAATATGATGATGCGTTGCAGCCGGCTGCAGCTTGTGGCTCTAAATTTCACGGGTAGATTGCGTCATCAACATGCATTATCGCGATAGTGCAATAGAATTAAAATCTCTATCGTAGACCAATTTTGTATCGTTTCTATCGCATATCGTTTATATCGCATATCGTTTATATCGCCCATTACTAGGACACTCCATCCCCAGGCAGTCCAGCTGATTTGGCGTAGTTTTGGAGCTGCACAGGTAGATCTGTATGCCTCTCCGGAAACCACCCACTGTCAGTTGTTTTATTCACTGACAGAGGGAACACTTGGCATGGATGGTCTGGCACACAGCTGGCCCCGGGGGCCTATGCAAATATGCATTTCCCCCAGTGAGCCTTGTCTTGCTAGTTGCGCCCAACTGACCCAAACGGACCTGGTTCCCAGAAATGATGCTTCATGTGACGGCTCCTCTGAGGAAGGACCTGCTTTCTCAGAGACGGGTCTTCCTAATGAGCCTGTTGAGTCCTCCGATCACCCCGGCAGCCGGATGTGGCAGAGCGTCTGGTGTCAGGCCTACATTTGTTGTATCCTTGAGAACCAGTTGTAGGCTGGATGCCCGTATGTGCAACCTGAAGGGGATGCCATATTTGTAATGTCCACGGTAAAGCTCCTAAGTGGAAGCCCGTGTCTTTCCCTTGGCAGAGTCCGCTCTGTTGCCTTCTCCCTACAGGATTAGTCCATATGTGCATACTCCACCAGACCTTCCTAGAGGATGTGGGTTCCGCAGTGATCCTTTTCCTATGGAAAGGGTGCACTTTCCCAGTGTTATCCAAGTTCACTGAGTAGGCAGTGTTCATCTCTCTGCGTAAGCCTCGTCCCACCTACTAAGTGTACGGAGGGTTCAGCAGGCTTATGCAGGGCACTGGAAGGTGAGAGCACCTGTGGCGATTTAGTTGGGACCCCAATTCGTTGGTCATCCGGCGTGACATCGAGAGTGACCAACTGAAAGGGAACTTCTCGGTTACGTGTGTAACCTTCATTCCCTGAAGGAGGGAACGGAGACATAAGTACTGTATGCATTGAACCTGCTGCTCATTAAATGTACTCAAGTACTGTAATGAAAGTATTTGTAATTATTTACTTTCCACCTCTGCATTTCAGAGCTTGTAAAATCCGGGCAGTTTATGGAGCTGTCACTGTCCCAATCGGACCAGTGCTGAATCTTTACTAAAATTTATCAGTTGCTCGTGTTTAAAGCCTTGCAGAAAGAAGACAAAAGAGCTGCGCGCACAGACTCACAGAATGTCCCTGCGCAGACAGCACACAAATAGACCAGTGAATAGAGTCTTTTTACTTGCTTTGTGCTTCAATAGATAAAAGTCTATGGTTTTGCATAAAAGGACTTCATCTTGCTAAAGTTTATTGCTGTTTCTAAATCATGTTACTTTCCACCGGGTGTCTGTTAGATCACAGCACTGGAGTAGAGAGCACTGAATTGTTCTTCGCGCACAGTAAGTAAAAATTTAAACTTAAAAGAAAACGCTCAATAAACTTTTGCATAGTACTAACACACTACGCATCAATTTATTTTCCCTTTGTGTTATGAACCAACGAGAAGCACAGCACTGCATGCTGTGACTCCATGTTGATTCAAGAGCATCACGCGATGTGCATAAGGCCGGGTTTACACTGCACGCGTGTGCGGCACGTTACGACTGCGACGCGGCTACCGGAGCTGATACGCGGCCACTCTAGTCAATGCTCGTGTTTACACCAGCCGTGGCGCAGTGCGTTTGAGAAGCGTCCCAGAAGCGGCTCGCCGCGCCGCTTCGCTAAAGATAGGCACCTCGCCTATTTTTGACGGACGCCACGTCCAAGACGCGCAGCTCAAATACAAAATAAAGTCAAAATAATCACCCTGAGTAAACTCCTGCTCATATTTCACATCACTACGATGCCAGAAACTGACGACAAGAGATTCGAAGATGAAAAACTTGAAATTTCTTTGTTTTTGTTGTCCACAACTGGAATATTAAGTGTAAAATTATTATTAAATTCATCTGTATAGCTACAGCAAAATAAATTATGGCATAGCAATAAACACAATTAAACCGGACAATATATAACAATTTAGCCATTAAAAACATGAAAAAATCAACGAAAACAACGTCAGACAGGCAAATCTCGTGGTCTCGCGAATCCAGCCGCTTCGCTTCTGAAATGCTTCTGGTGTGAGTTGACACCGTTCAGAAGACGGAACAAAACCATGCCGAAGCCGTAACGCAACGCACACGCGTGCAGTGTAAACGAGGGGTCAGTGCTTTGTGCCACTCTGTATTGGAACCTTTCCTATTATAATACTTTTGTGCAATGAAAGAATATTATTAGCCTTTAATATTATTATCTTGTTCTGTCCTATTTATTATGTGTTGTTGCCTCATTAAAAAGCTGCGCTATACATTTAAAAGTAATGTCTTTTAATTTGATAGTATCTATTTATGAATAAATATATTTACTTGTTTTTCAGTAGATTTTTGACACTACACATTTTTAACACAGAAGTCTTAAAGGGCACCTATTATGCAAAATTCACTTTTACATGGTGTTTGACCATAAATGTGTGTTGGCAGTGTGTGAGCAAAACCACCCTAGAATGAGAAAAATCTACCCAGTGGTTTTTTTACAATCTCAATAATTCATAAGCACTGTCTCAGAACGCCCTGTTCTAAGATTGCTCTCACTGTGACGTAGAATTGCGCTAAGCCCCACCCACGTGGTTTGATTGACAATCTGGTTTTGGCATAGACGGTAGACCCCGCCCTCGGTGATCTGTCAACCATCCTCCATTGTTTCAACGACAGCCGGTAATGTCTCCTAAGAAACATAAGTGTTCTGTTGTGGGATGTAATAATGAACATAGTAGTTTTCACTTACTTCCGACATCAGAGCCACTGAAAACGCAGTGGATGGATTTTATTTACGAAGGAAAGGCGCCACTCAAAATTCCAAAATACGTTTATGTTTGCGCGAATCATTTTTTGACTGACTGTTTTGAGAACGAGGGTCAATTCAAAGCAGGTCTTGCTTCAAAGTTAATCCTCAAGTGTGGATCGTTGCCTACTGTTCGCGATCCAACGTCACCTCCACAAGAAGTAAGTGTATTTAATGTTTTTTGAGCAAATAGTCATTTCAGTCGATGTCAGCCAATTCAATAACAAATGCGTCTAAAGTTGTTGTCGTCGTCGTAGAATGTCTGTGTATATAATTTAAACCTTGTTTGTATAGTTCTGTAGCCATCTTCTCACATTTGCCACATAAGCACCTGTACGACAAGTAATGTCAACATGACGCAACCGTTCCCTCGCATAAATATATTTCGTTTGTACTTAGCAAACGTTATCACAGTATTTGTGTTTGTAGTTTCAAAAAATTGCGCGAACGTTATCACAGTGTGTGTGTGTGTGTGTGTGTGTGTGTTGCACATCCATAATTGCAAAGGGGACGCGATTAAAACTCTATAAGTACATAAATGTATCAAATAACCATTCAGAGACGTCCTGCTCCATTCTCAATTGTGTTTCTTCTGCCGGAGTCTCTTCATCATCTGGGTCTGATTCCGGTTCAAACATGTACGGCTGAATGCCATACAAAACAGCGGGTCTCTCACTCTCAGCCATTCTGCTTCTACTGTTTATTGCCATAGGTATGCAAGTTACGCCCTCATCCAAAGGCAGGGCGGGGATATGCAGCTCATTTATATTTAAGGTGGTACATACCAAAACAGCTCTTTTTAAAACAGGCCCCAAAAATGACATTTTCAAATGGTTATAATAAATTAACTGTGGGGTATTTTGTGCTGAAACTTCACAAATACATTCTGGGGACACCCAAGACCAATATTACATCTTGTAAAAAGGGGCATAATAGGTGTCCTTTAAATTCTTTCTTGACTGTTGCCATGTCATAAGCTGTAACCAGAATACTGATCTCCTGTGTGACTTATGGATGTCCCAATCAGGGTGAAGGATATAGGATTTTCAAATAAATGTTTATGCTATGTATTTTGGTTGCATTTATGAGTTAATAAAAATATAACTGGTTGTGTAAAATAGGCACATAATATAATAATATCGATATATCCCTGAATCGAATTGTATTGTATTGCAGAATTTTTTAAAGTATCTGCAAATATCGTATCACAGGCTATAAGAATAGATATCATACCATATCATGATGAACCATCCAATTTACAGTGATGTAATTGTGGCAAGCAGAGCCAAGCTAAGAGCCACGAGAACGGAGCGAGGCCGGTGGCGCAATTGTTAACGAATGTCACCTGCACGCCACATCGGTTTCGAGTTTCTCACGGAGTACCTCCGGAAGGATAAAAGGAGGAGTGACGACAGTGAAGGAGGAGAGAGGAGCAGGCCTGGATTTTATGTTGTTGTTTTATGTTTATATGCATTCTGTGAGGGGCTGCCACTTTACTTTTGTTTTGTTGTTTATTTTATGGTTAAACTTTACTTTGCTCGTTCGCTGGTTCCTGCCTCCTTCTTCCCTGAACCTTTAACATTGTTACAGTAATAATGTTTATTAAATTTATTTTTGTTTTTTCAATTTATTTTTTCCAAATCTCCCCAAATGGATATGCCAATATATATATATATATATATATATATATATATATATATATATATATATATATATATATAAGTATCTGTAAGTTTACTTTATGAGTTTGCAGTAGACATTATAAAATGATAATGTTTTTGTTTTATAATTATAAACTTTTTTATAATTTTCTTATATTAGTCTTTCTCTTAAAAGGAGTGGTGTATGTGTGGGTTAAACTAACTTTCTTGCCAACAAAACTTACTCAAGTTTTCCTTGAGTATCTTCTCCACTCTTTCAAGTATCTCAGAGTCCAATCCTGATTTTCTTTCATCAAACTGTAGATGTCCACCTCCACACTCTTGTATGAATTGATGAATACGGTTATTGTGTATCTCTCTCTCATCAGTCAACACTATAGTGTGTATAGGAGCCTCCTTACTGAATTCATTCAGCACATATTTCACTCTATGTCTGTCACTGTCACTGAAGTCCTTCTGCTGCAGTACAAGTATGATCACATGAGGTCCAGGAGCAGACAGATTCACACACTCTTTCACTCCCTGTGAGATCGGAGTGACTGACAGATTTGGCCTCAGCAGGTGAGGAGCGTTGATGACTGTGACGTCTCTGTCCTTCAGTTTTCCTCTGTGTTTCTCAAAGTGAAGCTCTACATCAGCAGGTGCTTCACTCTCAAACGCTGCTCTTCCTAAGATGAAGTTTCCCACTCTGTTGTTTTCTGTTATATTCCTCCCCAGCAGAACAATCCTCAAATCACTCACTGGAACACAGAACACAAATAACAGTAACACGTGACCAAGTGAGTCCATGAACAGAAATGTCAGATTTCAGACTGCATACTTCAGATACTGGACCAGATGGGTAACTGGCATTGAGAAGACGAGAGGGAAAGTTTTAGTTCACCCAAAATTAAATTTATGTCATTAATTAGTCACCCTCGCATCGTTCCCAACTCCTAACCATCTTCACACATCTTTGGAACACAAATTAAGATATTTTTGATTAAATCCAAGAGGTTTTTTATCTCCCATAGAAAGCAACGAAATTACCACATTCAAGGTCCAGAGAAATAGTCAACGTGACTACAGTGGTTCAACCTTTATGTTATGAAGCAACAAGAATACTTTTTGTGCGCAAAAACAAAACGATTTGACTTCCCCTAAATAATGACTTCCCTTACGAAAAAGAAGTTTATTCAAGTGAGCTATTAGTATGCTTCTTTTTTTTTTTTCTTTTTTTTTTTTTTTTAGTATACTTCCTTTAAACTAAAAATAAAGTATACTTTCAGTCTACTTTATGTACTTCTGAGAAATATACTTAAAATTGCACTTAAGTATCCTTGACTTATACTGAATGAAAAGTCTAAGGGTGCTTTCACACTTGGTTCGATTGCCTGGACCGAACCCGAGTTCGATTGCTCCCCCCTCCCCCTGCGCCCACTGGACTGTGTTCACATTATATTATTTGGGTCCGACCCGCGGTTCGTTTGCGTCATCAAACCAGCAACTGTTTACTCCGTTGCTTAGTAACGATGGCACAGGAGAAGGCGGCAAAATGCATAAAGTTGCTCTCCTCACTTTTATATTTTTGTTTTTGAACCGTTGGTTTTGTTCATAACGGCTCTTGCGTCTATCTGCCGCGAATGTAGAATGCTGAAGGCGAGCAGAAATGAGAAAAGCTACGCTACAGCTCTCTGCTTGCAGCACGTCAGTCACGCTCGTTGGGAAAGTGAGTGAAACACACACACAAACACACATTTTTATCAAATAATACGGCATTAATAGCGGTTCACTTCCGCAATTTGGTACGTTTGCATTCATATCAGAAGCGAACCATACCGGAGTTCACTTGAACCGCACCCCAGGGCCCAGACCACCCTTTTTAAGCGGACTCGGGTACGGTTCGCGGGTGCGCACCCGAGTTCAGAAGACCGTGGCCGTTTCTCAATATGCGTACTTGTCTGTACTTGTGTTCTTGTGGACTTGTGAAATGTCATCAGTCGCTGTCCAAGTACTGTTCCAATAGAGTGCCCCAGGGATGACGCGTTTTTGTAGGCAAAACCCGGAAGCGAGTTAGCATTTTAGGACTTAGGCCAAACATGCATTAAAAATACCCTTTAACAAATGTATTACAAAATTTTTATTTAAAATAAAATCAATTAAATGGAATTAACTAATCATCTAATAAGATTAAATATAGAGTGTCTGTATAATATGTGTTCTTTTATCAATTTTAAAGGCTTGTTTCTCTGTTCCATGGCTCAAGCTAAACAGGCCAATAAGAGAATAATAACTACTATTATTCATTTTAATTATTCTAATGTATAATTAAAACATCTACAAATGTATAAAACTGATCAGAGATCAGGTAAAACCATAGGGTAAAGCCCTAGAGACTTGTTCAATAGTTCTCAGTGAATCTGCATGATTCATGGGTTCACTTTATCATCGCCCTCTACTGGTGAACCATTGAAATTTCGAACTGTTTTGAAATGTTTCAAAACAGTGATGACGTAATGAAGCCTCGTTTACTAAAATCACGTGACTTTGGCAGTTTGATGCATGCTCCGAATCACTGATTCGAAACAAAAGATTCATGAAGCTTCGGAGCTTCATGAAGCAGTGTTTCGAAATCGGCCATCACTATTTGGCGGGGACTTTAGACGTCATCATGACAAACAGGACATTTGGACAAGCATTTCTCATGAAAAAGTGGATAAGTATTCATACACAGCGCAGATCATAATCAGAGAGCATGTTTTTAAATAAAGTTGTTTTCTAAATACAGTTTGAGGAAGCTTGGTGGTGACGAGATTGATCCGCGACCATGGTGTGCTGTAGTCCGTTTATAGCCTGCTGTTAGCCTTTTATATCTGGCGACTTTATTTAGGCTTCAAAATGTATAAATGTTGTTTTAACTTGTAAAGATTATCTTGATAGACAAAACGTGTAAGTGTCATAACCCTTTGTTAAACACAGAGCTTATTTTCTGCGATTTTCCAAAAGTCTATGGGAAAAATGAATAGGCTTTCAGTCGAGGGAACCCGTGCGCTGCTAACTTCCGGGTTGGCCTACAAAAACGCGTCATCCCTGGGGCACTCTATTCAAAGTTCGCATCTAGCCAAGTTCAGTTCAAATTCCCGGATGTGTTCTTGATCCGCCCCTTTTATCGAGGATGCATCGAGAGGAGACTTGTGCAGACTTGAGACAGCTAGGTATCCCAGAATGCATCTCGCACTAACCAGCAAGCGTCAATAGTAAAGGAGAAACCCCGCATAATTTAATCATATTACTGTTTTTATGTCATGATATGTAGTTTTAAGAGTTTTTCAGGCGAGAATGTGCTGGTTTAAAGCTCAAATTTGTGGTTTATTGATAAAGATTGTGCCTTCTGACAATTTGATCTGACGTTGTCGGAGTTGTGAGATCCAGGCGATCACCGGACGCTCAGCGCTCATGTGCCCAGCCAAGAGCAGCCTTACCTCGGCTAGTCCTTCTGACGTTTGCCGCTGGCTCCATTTTGGCTGAGGGCAACGTGACGTTTCATAACTTTATATATGGCTATTTAACTTTTGTATCAAGCGCTGATTTTGTACGCTTGACTGAATTGTTTGCTTTATTTCTTATTGTATATTCTTACCTTTTATAATGGCTATTATTGATCATTAAAACTGACATAAAACAAATAGAGACATGGTTTTGTTTTATGTTATAGCCTATTTCATTTTATTACAGTGAAGTTAATCAGAGTATGCACAAATAGTATTACATTTAATATTTTTGAAATATATACGAAAAGAGGCAGGGTTGTTTAATATTTCGTTTGGTTATAAATATATGCACATTGCAGATAATCACTTGTTGCCTGAGACTATTAATATGTTTTTGTTTGTTTTTTTTTAAATAAAACGAAAAGAGGCAGAGTGGTGTTTTATAACAAATTTCGTTTTATTGTTGGCTAAAATATACATAAAGAGATAACCGGAGAAGCCAGAGCGAGCTGAGTGACGTTATCAAGAACGCTGCTGTTCCATTTGCAGAATACCGGACTTGTGTTCTCCCGTCCACGGGAGCTCGTTCCCCTGAGTCGAACTTGCCAAGTCCTAACTACCAAGGACGCGAGTCCGAAGTTTGCGAACTTGGTTTTGAGAAACGGCCCGTGTTCACATCATCCAAACGTACCTAACTCTGATGTCAATCGAACCCGGGTGCGCACCAAAAGTGCTAATGTGAAAGCACCCTAAGTATATTTGGCCTGGTCTTTTGATCGAGATATACTTAAAAGTATATTAATAAAAGTATCACATAAAAGTACATTGTTTGAAAATATTGATTTATAAAGAAAACATATATTCCTAATTCTGAGTATCTGAATTTTTGTGTAGGCTAATCCTCTGGTAGTGTACATAGAAATTTACTTAAAAACTACTTCTCTCTGGGTGTTTTCACACCTATGGATCGCTTGTTTTGTTCCGAAACAGGGACTAAATTTGTTACAATGTTGCATTTTTTTCTTGGTTCAGTTTGCTTTCACACAGGAACATTTCAAAGTGTACCAGAATGCGTTTATGGAAGTCACATGCGAGTAAAACTGTCCTCTTATTGGTCAGAGTTTTCTTTGCGTCATCCATCAAAATAATGATTGACAAGTTTGCTCCATGAGCTTATTGTGGCTTTATTTGTAACTAACACATTAAATAAATAAATAAATAAATAAATAAATAAATAAATAAATAACACATTATTTACCATAGTTGAAAACCAACAAGCACCTCTTCATCTTAAATGTTGCGTAATTTCACCTCTCTGTGCGAGAATGCTGTCCCGACGAAGCCTTGATTCCCGCTCTGCATGTTTATAAAATTCATATGGTCTAACTTACAGTTGTACTCGCATGTGACTTGCCTAAACGCATTTTGGTACGCTTTGAAATGTTGCCATGTGAAAGCGAACCGAACCAAGAAGAAAATGCAACATTGTAACAAATTTAGTCCCTGTTTCGGAATAAAACAAGCGATCCATAGGTGTGAAAACACCCTTAAATCACATTTTCCATTATGAATTATGATATAATTTGGTTCGTTGGTCCGTTAACTGGGTCGGATTGCTTTCACGTCTCAAGCGAACCGTTTCAGAGTTCGTTTGAAAGCGTACCGAGATCACCTCTTCAAGGAGGTCTCGGTACGCTTGTTTGGTCTGCTTTTGGTTCGCACCAGAGTGCGACTGCTGCTTTCACACCTGCCCAAACAAACCGCACCAAAGGGGCAAACGAACTCTAGTACGATTCAACTGAACTAAATGAGGCAGGTGTGAAATCTGTGTATCATTCGTTCACTCATTTTTCTATATAAAACCAAAAAGCAAAAAGCAAAAAAACAAAAGTTTTTTTTTTTTAATTTTCCTTTTTAAATCCAAAAATGAAAAAAAAAAAGGAAAACGACTCGTTATTTGATTTTCGATTTTGTGCTCAAATTAAAAATGGCAAAAACGGATAACGAGCCCTCAAATTACATTTTGGTTTTCTCATTGGATGCAAGTGGCTTACCGGAAGTGATCGTTACACGCGCGGGGAAAGCATCAAAGCAAGTGACATGGCCAGACTGAAGTAGTTAATAATACATATACTAAAATACAATAGTTCGAAAAATATGAGACGAAATAATTAATAAATATAAATGTGCATAAACATATACAATAAATAAATGCAATGTAAAAGCTAAGGAAACTGAATCATCTTATAGAATATATTAAGTTGTAAATTTTAGTACAGTTTTAAGGGACAATATAAATATATTGCCCTAACGAAATATCTTTATTAATTCATGCATTTTATTTAATTACATGAATTAATAAAGATAATGTGACTTACTTTTCAATAAGTGCAAGAATTCATGTAGCTATAATAATAATAATAATAACTAGTTACTTTTGCATTAACACTGTATATGGCCAATATTTTGAGCAACTTTATATATTCTATATGATGATTCAGTTTCCTTAGCTTTTACATTGCATTTATTTATTGTATATGTTTATGCACATTTATATTTATTATTTCATCTCATATTTTTCGAACTATTGTATTTTAGTATATGTATTGTTAACTACTTCAGTCCAGCCATGTCACTCGCTTTGACGCTTTCCCCGCGCGCGTAACGATCACTTCCGGTAAGCCATTTGCATCCAATGAGAAATAGTCAGCTGCAAATATGGCTTGACCCCAAAAAATTCTAACAAAAGGTTTCTCAGTGGTTTACAGTAGTATCATATGTACTTAAAAACATACTAAAAGTTAACCAAAGTTTGACTCCAAGAAAGGCCCCATTTTCAAAATGGCGTCCGTCAGGTCCTTAAAATGACCATTACTCCTTTGTATTCCTCCTTGACCAGGAATACTGGTGCCTGATACATGTTTTGACCATGTAATATTCCAATTAGCATATTTGCATGATTGATAATGGGTGTAGACATGGTCCACAATGATGGTCCACTTCCATGGGTCAAGCCTCCACTGCTTTTCAAGGATTGCATCAATGTCTGCTGGTTGCTGTGGCGGATCACATAGAAACCCCTGGAAAACTTGTCATGTACATCAGGATGTCTGGTCTCGAGTTGGCACATTTCTTAGAGGTAGAAATATGCAGATTTCAGGTTGTTGTAGTGCCCAGCGGCGGCAAATATTGGCAGACAGTCCAAAATTGCACACAAGTGCATCTTCCAAGATCCTGTACGATCAAGTCTGTCAAGTCAAGTCAGTGTTTTTAGCAAAAAAAGGGTATGTGTCCAAAAACACGTACTGAGTAGAAGTTACATGACATAGGCTAAATCGTTTACATCTCTGGTTCACCCCAAACAAAGATAAAACCTTACAGTAATCTCACAAAATCATGTATTCCATAAGTATGTAATCATGTCAGTGCAATTTAGACAAGTCCAATAGATGGGGTTAGACACCAAGATGACTTGGCTAGGTCAAATAATGAAGGAGATAGGATATTTTAAGGGCTTCCTGCCCATCTTGGACGCCATCTTGAAAATTACACCTTTCTAGTGGTCAAACTTTGGTAAACTTTTAGTATGTTATTAAGGACATCTAATACTACAAAAAACAGCTGAGAAACCTTTTGTTAGAATTTTTTTAGGGTTAGGTGTTTTCTTTTCCATATATGCAGCCGCCTATACAGCAGAAGTCATGCCTCCCTTTGCTCTCATAGAAAACCATTAGACCCCTATAGCGTGCGGTGGGTTTTGTGGGGGGTAATTGAGAATGAATGGGGGAAAGTCACGTGAGAGGAGGCAATGTCTCCATCGCGCTATGATTAGATGAAATTGGTTATGATTGGATATGATTGGTTTGTGCGATAAATCCCGCCTCTTGTTTACGTGCACGTTCCGCGCATCAGTTTGACTGAACAAATGATGGAATCAATGGGAAGACTAATTGAAAAGTAAGTAAACAGATCACCCAGTTAGATGTCACTGCTTTATGTCATGTCAAAATCAAATTTAAAATGGACTGAAAACACGATGACTGCGGGGTTTATTAGTGCAATCAGCTTGGTGAAATTAAAAATATAATTTGTGTCTGTGACAGACGGTGTTTACGGAGCATGATGATTCAAAATAGCCTAAGTTGACTGTTAAAAAGAAAAACATGAATACACAAATAAAATATATTATTTAAATATTATTGCCTTTAGTTATTATTTTGGGATGAATGTAGAAATGCTTAAAACTCTAACTTGATGAGATTTTTTGATAAATAGAGCATTTACTGCAATACATTGTTAATGTAAAATTACAAAATAGAATTGTTTTTGGTTTCTTTTTTTCTTTTTTCATGTAATGTAATGTTCATTTAACAAGGAATATGTGTCAACATTAAGAGTAATGCACATGAATTTACATTGATTCATAAATAAAAAATGTGCCTCCTCATTTCAGAGCACCACTGCACGCCACTGATACTAATATACTTACTACATAAAGTATACTTAAAAAATATATTTGAACATTACTTAAGTATACTTGATAAAATGAACATGAAGTATACTTCTTTTTCGTAAGGGTTTATTTAACATTTTTCCTCTTCCCTGTCAGTCTCCTAAACAGTTGGCGCAGTGAACGCAGTGCAGAGCTTCCGTGTTCTACGTCAGAACAGCATCTCATTATTGGCCGGCTCCTGTGACAGCATCACACACATACGTCGTGGTGCTCATGTGAACAGCGTAGGGAAATACTGAGCCGGCGTTGTGACGTAAACACGGAAGCTCTGCACTGCGTTCACTGCATCAACTGTGTAGGAGAATGACAGTGAAGAGGAAAAATTGTTGAATAAGGTTATTTTTGTTTTGTTTTTGCGCACAAAAAGTATTCTCGTCTCTTCACAACATTAAAGTTGAACCACTGTAGTCACGTTGACTATTTTGATCATGTCTTTACTATG
Source organism: Megalobrama amblycephala (assembly GCF_018812025.1). NCBI lineage: Eukaryota > Metazoa > Chordata > Actinopteri > Cypriniformes > Xenocyprididae > Megalobrama > Megalobrama amblycephala. The sequence goes on along the minus strand of NW_025953386.1, from coordinate 52,250 downwards.
TGTCAGTAATTAATGACAGAAAATTCATTTTTGGGTGAACTAACCATTTAACACAATCTTAGGTATATATATATATATATATAATCCTCCCTTATACACACAGTTTCTTAAGTTTTCTTTTGATTATATTTGCAGCATTGAATATTATGAATTATCATATAATTGCTGACTTACTATCAGGTTGGTCAAAAGATGGTCTGCTTTTAACTGCAAATAAAATAAAATAACATTCAATTTAAAATTTCACAAATTCTTTTACCAAATTCTGTTATCTTTACTTAAAACTAAAAACTAAAAAATTATTCACATAAAAAGAACAATTTGTCAACATTTATTATTCCACCTCAGTATTATATTCTTTCTTTCATAAAACAAAAGTTTACTGTCTGCATGGGGATAAGTAAAAGACAAATTTTCATTTTTTCAATACGATTTAAATCTGTACTATAGTTTGTTTTTTACCGCTGGTCATCATGTTATTGGCTTCCTTGTCAGGGGGATCTTTACATTGTCTTTGAGGACTTCTGCTCCCTACAGATAAAACAAAGCAAAATTCAATACAATATTGACAAGTAAAAAAAATGAAAATAAAATAAATTATCAATATATATATATATATATATTATTTGCCCTGTTTTTGCATCAGATTTATTGTGACAAACTGTGCTTTATTATTATTCATTAGGCCTAAATCACATTTACCACATGCTGCTTCACTATTCACGTGGTTTTAAAGAAAATGTATTCGAACAAACTGGGATGCTCTATTAGATTAAATAGAAGAAAAGTGCATTTCCGTAAAGCAGGTCTTTATCTTACTTGTACCGACATATTTTCCAGCATTTATTAGATATGATTTGATTCTTACCTGAACTGGACGCCATTACATTGTCAGTTCGTAACAAAATCGAAAGAGTGAACAGCACCAGAGTACATATGTCACTGAGCTTCTGAGACTAGTGAAATCTGAAACTGAAACTGTTGATCAGCTATACAGTTTCCTGGGCTCACAGCCTCTAACCCAGTCACATGAATGACCTGACTGTGAATGAATTACATCTAGCGCTCTCTAGTGGCCACTTACAGCGGCTGTGAGAGTGAAGGCAAAGTTGACATCTTTCTCTCTTCTGACTTCCGCTATCAATCTATTTTTTTTTTTCTTCATCTTTTTGAAAGTTGTAAAAACACTTTGTGGAGTTCTTCTTTTGCTATTTGAGCAAATTGGAAACACAGACATTCACCGCTATAGACGTTTACCCAACTTGACAACTTCCGCTTCTGAGAAACCCAGAAATTGTGAAAAGGGTCAGATTGAGAAGCATCTAGGAAATTTACTTGTGTTGAAGGTAAATGGTTACATAAAAAAAGGAGAATTCATTTTTAGTCACTGATACTGAATGCATAAGATGACATGGAAATATATTAGATGTGAAAGTGAGCTTCTAAGATTGACTTACAGACTTAGATTGTCTCAATCATTGAGAGATCTGAAAGAAAGAAAAGCTGTGATTAATGTTCATTGTTGAAAGTTTTTGATGCCATCTAGTGGATGAAACTGGTTTTATTGCCAGTGTGTCACTTCCTGATGAAAGTTATAGAGACTGAAGATCTTCACTGAATGTTCATCAGATCATTTAGAGCTTCAGGTGCTTCATCGAGGGAAACGGCACAAAACAGTATCTGATAATTGTTCAAAATGACCATCAGCATGTGGGTTTTCATTGTATTCTTCAGCAGTATGGAAGGTAAGAAATATTTTCTTTTCACAAACAGAATATTGTTTTAGTCAATTGACTTAGTCAACTGGAATCGTTTCAATTCATGCTGTATTGAGTTTACTCAAAACAATTAAAGATTTCCAAACAACTCAACTTTTCAAAATTTATGCAAGATTCAAATAAAACAGCAAGCTTGACAATGCAGGGCAAGTTTATTTATAGTTTATTTATACACTCTAAACAAAAATGGTGCTATATAGCACCAAAAATGGTTCTTTGGCTCGTAATCATAGGGGAACCTTTTTAAGTGCTATATAGCACCTATCTTTAAAGGTGCACCTTTGTCATATGGTGCTATGTAGAACCACAAGAGGTGCCATATAGCACCAGCAGTGGTTCTCATTTAAAGAACTATACAGAGGCTTAACGGGTTCTTTGTATGGCAGTGGTGCTATCCCCGCTAGAAATTTTACATTCCCAGAACATTCTCAGAACGTCCCCACTGGTGATAAGGACGTTGTCTAATAACGTTCCCAGTACGTTCAGAGACGGTCACGATGTGGAGTTCTTTTAAGGTTTGGGGGACGTTATTTGGTGGACCTTCACAGAACATTCAAGACGTTCTCTGAACGTTTAGGGAACCATACTTTATTTGGAAATGTTCTCAGAACGTCCCTGCTGCCCTTGTCAAAAAATTGAATTGAAAATTATAGCTAAATTGACTAACAAAAGTGGCTGTTCATACGAAAACTGTTTTTTCTTAAAAGTCTTTTAACTGACAACAGCACATGCATGAACTAATGTAACTGCTGTATCACTACACAGTTACTGCAGCCTTTAAATAAAACAACATGCAGCAGAGCATCAGTGTTTCGGGATCATCACTGACTGAAGCACAGGCGCTACTGTTCAGCACAATGGTGACCTCACAAAACTCAGATCTCAGCACCTTATTACAAACCACTCTGACTTTGTTTCTTTCATACAAATCTTCTTAATGAGGTGTTTATGTTTTATCAAAATTTAAAATGTCATCATTACGGAGGTAAGCGCTTGCTTTAGTTGGGCTCTTGACCCTTGACATTTTGACTTTATTTTTTTCCAATTGTTGTAACTGTGTTTTTCTAATGCACATTTGTTACAAAAAAATAACTGTGAGGGGGGAAAAAATTTGATCATATTGATTTGTTTGCTCATTGTTGATGAGTATATCATACATTGGTCTTACTCACTGATCAGTGAATGTTGTATTTTCTTTTGTAGCCCTATGATAATGCATATTATTGACATTTTGAAAGTTTTTATTATGTAGGAATTATTCAGACAGCATCATGAAGATTCATACAGACATCAAGATTCTGCGTATGATCCTCAACAATGGTGACAAAAAAATTTTTTTCATTACTTTTAGTAATGAAAGTGCTGCAGTTCAAGGTTCCTTATATGACTTTAGGGGGACATTCCAATTTGGTTATTTTATGGTCACATAAGAATGTTACAATGAGGATATTTGGGACATTAACTGAACGTTGCCACATGGTCCTCTGTTGGTCATTTAATAACGTTCCCGATATGAGTTTAGGGGGACATTGTATTTTGGTTATTTTATGGTTGCACGAGAATGTTACAAAGAGGACATTTGGGAAGTTAACAGAACGTCCTATAGTAATAGTCCCCTAAACATTCCCAGAATGTCCTGAATGTTCCCTGAAGGTCCACCTTTTGAGAACTTTTAGGGAACGTTGCGTAAGGTCCTGAGAACGTTGCCTTCTACGTGGGATATAGCACCTTAACCACAGCAAAGAACCACTGAAGAACTGCTGAAGAACCAATTTTGTTTTAGAGTGTAGTATCTTAATTTTGATTGAATGATTTTTCATACAGTGCATACAATACATTACAAAATAATTTCAGCTTCTTTGGTTTCCCTGCAAATTCCCATCTTAAAGATGATGTTTCTTCTTTTCTTAAAGGACCTGTTTCTGTACCTGTCATCATGTCTCTAGATAGTGTAGACCAAGCTAACGGTGAGTCCCCCAAACTTCACTTCAGCAGACTTTTCAATTTACAAGTACAGAGTAATACATAACTAGCAATTTAACATATGGACATAATAACATTCAGACTGCTGTCAACATCCCTGTTTTTTCTTGCGCACAGATAACACAGATAAGAAATGCGCTTTCTGTCCTCTTTCCCATAGGAATCAGTTTGTTTGGTTCACCCATTCATATTATGTATAGTTGATAAGTCAGATTCAAATCAGTGAATAATTTGTTTGGACTCACTGTTTGACTCACTGAACCTCAATTTCTTGTGTGACATTTATGTGTTTTGTGGCAAAAAAATTAAATCCTGCTGTTCTTGATTATGTAGTAAATTCATTAGGAATGGTGTATGAATGTCACGCTAATTGTTGTGCCCTGCTTTGATGGTGAAAATAAATTTTCATTTGCTTCATAATGTTACAACCATGGGTACAACAAACTGGAACAGACAACAAAAATATTTTTACACTTTTATTTAAGGCTAAAACAACAAATATCAAACCAATTAAATTCCAAGATACATATAAATTTCCATATTAAAAAAATGATGTTCCGTTTCCATGGCTCTCGGCCCTGCTTTCCACAAATATTCAATGATTTAGCCTATACCTTCCGGTCTAATGAAAAACAAAAGAAGTCATTGTTTATAAAAGAAATGACACCCAAGTCTATACAGTGTAGATGCAAATTACAATCCACAAAGAAAAGAAACTGACAGTAAAGAATCAACATTAAAAACAAGATAAGACTCTATTTGTCATCATAGTCATTTCAATACAGATTTCTTATCATCTCATAGTGTCACAGTAGTCCAATAATATATTACTGAATATCAAGTGTCTTATAAACCCCGGCTACAGTGGCAAAGGAACCCAAACTCCAGTTTATTTTCTCAAAATGTCCACCAGGTACATCAATGTGGCCAAGGAAGACAGAGGAAATATGCTCTGTGTTCTGCTCTGTGAGAAATGATCGAGACGTGTTCATCTCCTGGTATAAAGGGAGTGAAATGGTGAATCAGACCAGCAATCCTGATCTCAGCATCAAACTCAGTTTACCATTAGAGCTTCATTATAATGATTCAGAGATCTACAGCTGTACGGCTGCAAATCCAGTGAGCAACAAGAGCGTCAGTCTTCACATGAACGAGATCTGCCAACGACATGAAGGTACGAGAACGACATTTAACACAAAACACTCTTCCTGCCACAATGACTTCTGTGCAGCTGCTGTGCCTCCAGACAAACACGTTTAATAACACAGATGTTTATAAATAAGTCTCTTTTGTTTCAGATTGTCTGGATCATTGTGGCGTCACTGAAGCTCTGATTCGACTGGTTTTGTCTGGTCTGGTGGGAATCGCCACTGTTTTCTTTCTGGTTGAGCATGTGAGGATCTCCTCATCTCAGAGAAGAGCTGCTGCTGCTGTGTGATCATGATACTTTCATGAGACGACACCCTTGCGGGTCTCTTCATTATGTATGTAATGGTGATGAAATGAATTAACATTAACAGAATTTTTAAAAAGTTTCAGGGGTTAATTTAAGTCTTTGTTCACCCAAAAATGACAATTCTGTCACCATTTACCCTAAATAACCTGAATTACTTTCTTTCTTCTGGGAAACACACAAAGATATTTTGAGAAACATTTTTTTCTGCCCATACAATAGAAGTCAATGGGCACCAATGCTCTTTAAAATATCTTGTTGAATTACCATTTTTGGCTGAACTGTACCTTTATAGTAAACAGTTCATTCCTTGCCAACTCAGTGGATAATGAACATACAATTACATTTTTTACACATTGTCACAGTACAGTTACAGTGAATTTTAGTGTTTAGTTATTTATTATTTATAGTATTTTTCTTTACAAATACTTATATAACAGTATGTGGTTTATTATTATAATCATCATCATCATCATCACCATCACCACCACTATTAGCATCATCATCATCACTATTAGTAATATTTCTACTATCATCATTACTATAATAATTACTATCATCAATACTATCTTCATAATCAAATTTATAATTTTTTCTATTACAATAATTCTCAAAATCTCTATAGTTATTATGCTGCACATGCTGTCCAGGTCTTCCACTTTCTTGTCTCGTCGATGCATCATGTATCAGGACCTCATTTAGACTGTCCTCATCTGCCGAACAAGGTATCCCGTCCTCCTCCATCCTGAAAGATTCACCTGTAGCCTGTTCACCTGCTAACTGTAAGAAAATGAGAGTTTTGCATCATTAGTAACTGTGCCAGTAAACTGACCCTCATTTGTTATGCAAAGCTATTAGGTTCAATAATATGGAAGTAAACTATACTTACACTTTAATAGTCTTTTTAATGATTTACCTGTCTATGCCAATTGTGTAATATCTATTTAATATCTTTTTCGATTGGTAATTGATTTCATTGAGCATAATTTAAGCATTCATTATAACATGGTATTAGCTCAATTTAAAAATTACATTGACAGACCTATCAAAAGTATATAAAAATGTAAACCATGTAGACAATACTCTGAATACATTTCTTCTATAAGGATGATGTTTTCTATTTCTGAATTAGAAATGATTTTGACACTTTTGGGGGGCTTAAAATCATGGCAGATTGTGGTTATCATCGTAAGACTAATGAAGATCAACAATGATTCCCTGATTACAGCAACAGACTGTTAAGTCCACAACAGCATGATGGTTTCTCATGCAGTGTCATCTGAGGGCTCAAAGGTCATGCACATTCAACAGAAGACATACACGGACTGAGATTTCCCTGAATTTTTTTTTACAATATTATGTATGTTAAATGTGAAAGATTCAAATTCCTTAAAATCTTGTACTGAGAAATGTGATTTTTGAATTGTTTGACGATTCTCTCATGACATTTGGCACAAAGTGGTGAGCCATGACCCATCTTTGCTCACAAAGACTGAGAAGCTCTTTTACACCCAATCACAACACCCTCACCTATTACCAATTCACCTGCTCATTGTGTGCTGTTTAAAAACAGTTTAACTTGGATATTCTATAGTCTTTTCACTTTTATTTTGCCTCTGTCCAAACTTTTTTGGAGTGTGTTGCAGTCATCAAAATCAAAATTTGTTTATATGTACAAAATACAATTAATTTGGCCAGTGAAAACATTGGATGTTTTTCTTTGTATTTTTGTCAGTTAGGTTAAAGGTTAAATAGAATTAACAAATTCTACAGATTGTTGATTTTATTACATTTTACAAAATATCCTAACTTTTCTGGATTTGTGTTTTTTGGGGAAAATGTCAAATCCCTAAAAAACTTTGGGCCACATTTACTAAACAGGGCAAATTAGCGTAAGAGCGCAATCCCATAAAAGCTCTGATAGGAGGAGAAAGTTCTGTCTGTGATCTACTGACGATGCATAGACACAACCAGATAATTTCAAAATTGACCAACACAATATACAAAGAGCAGCACAAATTAGCGTCTGGTTTAAGACATGCTTTTTTGGGTGAAAAAAAAGGCACAAATACCAGTAAATTGACTAGTGCAAACATTAGTAAATAACTTTGCGTGATCCCTTAATCCTACCCAATACCTAAACTTAACCACTACCTTACTAACTATTAATAAGCAGTAAATTAGGAGTTTATTGAGGGAAAAGTCGTAATTAATAGTAAATATGTGTTCCCTATACTAAAATGTTACCGAATACACTCCACCCATAAATTTTGTGTCTGAAAGCGAAACTCCTACAAATGCATATGCAATAAGGTCAGCAGCAAAAGCAACTGTGTCCACGCCTTTTCAGTGCTAATTTTTCACTGCATGTCTTTATTAAATCCTGACAGTACTATTTGCGCTGGCACAAGCTGTTAGTAAATCTGTCCCTTAATGATATGTGTTCATGGTACAAAACTCATGTAAGTGAACTCACCTCCATTGATGCTTTCACTGTACTGATGCTGCAAGAATTGTTATCCTCTGAATCCTTTGATCCCTGAGACAAGAATGTTTAAATCACAACCAATTAATACCAAGTGTAATACAGTTTCTTAAACCAGTCAATGTAAATAATGAATGACATTTTAATGATCTACTTTAAATTTCCTTTTCTGTGCAAAATATCTCAAGGAACTTTACAAGTCATTCACAAATACTTGTACAAATTCCTGAACAAACAAAAGTGCACTGTTGAATATATGGTCTTCTGTGAACACTGCTGTTAATTTGTGTTACAATATTAATACAAAAACAGAAGTGTTGCTTAATTTTCCTATCATAATACTTGCCTTTTTAGACCTGCGGTGAATTAAAATGACCCCTGTGATGACCAATATGATGACCACTGCAATGACCAATATGATGACCACTGCAATAACCGCTTTGATGACCCATGGCATGCCATCTGTCTCGGGTGGGTCTGTGCCTTTGGTGGAATAGGATTCAGTAGGCTCCCATGATGGAGGATCTGATTCTGGGCTGGGGGTACTGAGCAGTTGACCTAAATAGAACAAAATGAATAAAAACAACTAGAGATTTATTCAAGAAGTTGCTAGAGAGTTTTGAGAAGATGCTAGACAGCTAAAAGGGTGTTTAAGGGGGCCTAAGTGCAAGGACAGGGCTGGATGGAGACTGAGCAGTGAGAAAATACTGTATAAAGTTAGTTTCTCATGTCTGCAAGTTGAGATGTATCACATACTATATGTACTGTATACGAGTTATATTTTTTTATAGCAGAATTTATATTACTGAAAATGTCCAGTTCAAAAAAAGGTCAACCTTTTAATAGCAGATCAATAACGTGTGAGATTAGAAAATTAATAATGGGAGCTGTTGTGTTTACTTCCACAGCTGTTTTCACTTTATGGGGTTATCTGTGGTGACAGAACCCACAGCAAATGATAATGGATGATTGTGGTCCATCACGAATGTGCAAAAACAAACAACTTGCTAGACACTACTAAAGATTGTGGGCTTTGGGATCTGTGTTAGGCCCTCTGCTATTTTCAATCTACATGCTGCCACTCGGGAATATTATAAGAAAACATGGAATTAGTTTCCACTGCTATGCCAATGATACTCAGTTATATATTTCAACACAACCAGATGAAATCTCTAAATTATCCAATCTGACAGAGTGTGTTAAAGAAGTAAAACATTGGATGACTAGTAATTTTCTTCTATTAAATTCAGATAAGACTGAAGTATTACTTATTGGGCCAAAAACCTGTACACAGAATCTCTCAGACTACAATCTGCATTTAGAAGGATGTACTGTTACTCCATCCTCGACAGTTAAAGACCTGGGTGTTATATTAGACAGCAACTTGTGCTTTGAAAATCACATTTCATATGTTACAAAAACAGCCTTCTTCCACCTCAGAAACATTGCTAAGATACAGAATATGTTATCTATTTCTGATGCAGAAAAGTTAGTTCATGCTTTCATGACGTCTCGACTAGATTACTGTAATGCATAATTAGCTGGTTGTCCTGCTTCCTCAATAAACAAGCTACAATTAGTACAAAATGCAGCTGCTAGAGATCTTACCAGGTCAAGAAAATATGATCATATAACACCAATTTTATCATCTCTACACTGGTTACCCATTAAGTTCCGTATTGATTATAAAGCATTGCTACTGACCTATAAGGCCCTAAATGGGTTAGCTCCTGTGTACTTAACTGATCTTCTATCGCCCTACAATCCTTCACGCTCTTTAAGATCACAAAACTCTGGACTTGTGGTTGTACCTAGGATCAGGGCTCTGAACCGGTTCAAGGAACGAAAACGAAAACCGTAAACGAACGAAATTTTGACCAGAACGTAACCAGAAACCGAAACGAAATAAAATTTAATCGTTCTGAACAGAAACGCTAATTTGAAATGGCCATTAACCGGTTAATAACGTTATTTTATCGTTCCGTTTAATATTTTGATTTGGCAGTCAACCAATCACGAATTCAAATAGTACAGCCTATGCAAATGTGACGCTGACGCCTCCAACGTGAGTGAAATGCCCGCGCTCATGCCCTACGGTGAGTTACATGCACGCGCTCACGCTCTGAAGTGAAATGCCCGCACTGACTCGCTCAGCCCAGCTGTCAAGTCATCATAGGTTAGGTAAGTCACAATGGCAATTTCCTGGCATTAGTTTTTCCAATGATATATGTAACCAACCATCAAGTATTAGGCCTACAAACGAATGTCAAGTAATATGCAGCTTATTGTGCATTTTGAAACCAGCGAAAATTGCAGGATAGTATTTTCAACGTCACATCACGCATCTGCAGCTTCTCTGAACGGAGAAAACTAGGCCTACCTACACAACACACATAAAATAAAAGGGAATATTTAGGCCTATAGGCTACGCAAAATATTTCATTTAAATAATTAGGTCTACAGATTAACAAAACGAAAGTGGTTATTTGTGGCGCACTCCAAGCTCTAGAAAAGGAAACAGACATTCTGCTTGTTTTCGTTATTTGTGTCTTTTGTAAGTGTATGAATTATGTCTTGCTTTTACCTGTATGACCATAAATTACGGAGACAGTTTAGGCTACTGTCTTATAGAAGGAAAACAAATCCAGTGGTCGCGCTGGTGCCTCACGCGCACGCACACTAATTATTGCATTGCTTAGCCTACTTGATATCGCACCCTGTTAAATATTAAAATAAAATACAATCAACCAAACGTTGCACTGCTCAATTCAATTCTGTAATACAATCTGCCATTTACCACCCGTGACTGTTGTCACCTCACGGTGCTGTTATATGTGAAGGATGATGTTCCCTTTCGAAAGGGAACTTCTACTCTGCGCTGACTGCGCTAGGGGAACGTCCTCCGTGACCCGTGCTCGAAATGCCAAAAATCACCACACTCCAATCCTATTGGCCGGCGACAGCCTATCACGTGACGTATAAAGGGAGCGCCTGGGGAAACAGCCGACATCCTTTTGTCTTTTCACAACTGCTTTTGCTCGTGCCTTTTTTCACTCTGCCAAAAGAAAATTTTCTGCTAAATCGTTCAGGAAGTGTGCTGATCTTTGTCCCAGGTTTCTGACACCGGAGGACACACACAACTTGTGCGTTTTCTGTCTGGGCGAGGAGTACACACGGTCAGTACTCGAGGGTGCTGCCTGTGCTAACTATGAGCGTTTTCCTATGAAAATGCTCCGTTCTTGTTTGGCCCTCTTCTCGAGGGGAGAGGTGCCACCACCGCTGCCTGGTGGTTCCGGCCCCGCTCGTGCTGAGGCTCAGCGGCGATTGAAATCATGGGGCTCGCAGGTGGAGCTCGCTGAAGAATTTGAGAGGAGTGTCAATCTTTCTCAAGCTGAAGCGACTGACGAGGACGCGCTTCTGGCGGATGACGACGATGTTTTATCTTTAACATCCTCGGACCCAGGAGCGAGTGCTCTCTTGGCCCAAAGCCCCGGAGAGCAGAAGATGGCCGAGGTTGGAGAAGCGGGTGAGCCCGCGACTCCTGCTCGGCCTCCCTGCGCGGCGTTTTTCGGAGTTGCTGGAGATTATGGAACGCGCCTCGAGCAGACTGCAGCTGCCCTGGGAGCGCGTGAGGAGGGAACCCGCTCGCAGCAGGTTAGACGATCGTTTTTCTCTCTACCCGTGGCCCGGCAACTCCGGTGAGGGCCCTGCCATCCAAAGCATTGAATGTGACGACACGACTGAATGGCAGGGCTTACGCCGCTGCAGATCAGGCTGGTGCAGCGTTGCACACTTTGACGGTGCTTCTGGCGTACCAGGCTGATCTGCTTACAGATCTTAATCAGGGAGGCGAAGACGCGCTCCGCGGCGTTTAGATCTTGCATCCCGCTCAGATCCAGCTCTGGGCTCAGACAGCCGGGAGATCCCGGGCCGTCTCGAGCCGAGGCTCAGAGGCAGGCCCGGAGGGAAAGTGTCGCCGCTCGTGCGCCGCCTCCTCCTCGGAGTAAGTCTCAGAGATGGCGAGATGCTAGAAGGAAGAAGCAAGATCTGAGGGAGATGATCGAGGAGCGGCGCCAGCAGCGCCGGTAATCGATCTCCGCTCTCGCGTGGGCTTTTTCTCGCCCTCGCTCTTCCTTCGCCTCCCGGTAGCGTTTTTGACATCTATATGCTGCGGGCTTTACAGTCGGGCTGATGTTGTGGGCCTATAATGAATATATTCCTGACGGCCCGACGTCTGGCTTGATAGTGAAAGTGCTTTTGGGCTTATGGGACTTTGGTTTTTCCCCTCCGTGTGACGAATCGGGGAGGAATCTGCGTTCTACGAGCCGCCGGAGGTAAGCCAGGTCCATTTTTCTTTCTCAATGTAGACCTTGCTTTTCCTGTATAGCTTCCTGTGCATATAGTTGTCATCTGTTCATGTTTTTAAGGGGTTATTTGGGCAAATAACTGTATGTTAGGCTGACTGTTACAGGCAGGCCCTTTATGGCCGCTTTGTTGTTTAGCGTTGGTGTAGTTTCTCGGCTGATACTGTGTATAGCTAGAACTAGCTTTCGCTATTGTCAGTTATGTGTTGGCCGGTTTTTCGGCCACCTAATGCTGTCGCTCGCGCTGCTTTCTCCGTGTGTTTGGGAACGTGTAGCCTGAGTGTAGCGTGGTCTACATACAGTCCTTAGCTAGCGGCTAGGCTAGAACTAGGTTAGGTGTATGTTTGTTTACATCCCCCTGTCATGACTATCCCCCTGTGGTTGTATAGTTCCTAGTTCTTGCCTCCTTCTGAGGAAGTTGCTGGCCGTTTTTTGCCCATATTTCCCCTTCATATGTTTATGCAGGCGTGTTATGTGAGCGTGCTTGTGCTGCCACAGGTTACACCTGTTCTCTATGATAGCAGGCTTTATCCGGCCTCTATATATGAATACGGTGCTGTTGTTGTACTCCCCGGTTTGGGTTTGTGTTTCACTGAGTGCATCACCTGTTGGATCGCACACTCAGGATGAGTGTTGGGAATTTTGTTTACCCGACTTCTCCCGGTCGTCTGCACCACAGCATCTGGGGTTCATTGCTGTTTGATTATTGGCTATTTGTTTTTAGCCTCTCTGTATGCAGCTTGTTTGGACACAGCGCTGCTGGTTTATGATGCTCATTACGCTCACGCTGTTTAGCATGATTAACATTGCCTGCTGGAATGTGTATGCCTAGGCTCAGGTTGTGTAGTTAGTTCCCTTAAATTTGTCATTTTAGGTTATACTGGCCCTTCCTTGTAGCTAGGGCTCTGTCATGACCATGGGCTAGTGCCACATGGTTCTTTAAGTAGCAGGCCTCTCCAGGCCTCTCTTATAGCTTCCTGTTGGCCCAGCTACGCTGGTCATGTACGGGCATCATTCCATGATTGGGTAAATGCACTAGCTATCACTGCGCGCTTTAAGGTTACAGGCCCCTTTCAGGCCTTCCTTTGCTAGCATGTCGGAGTTTAGCTTGGTACTCCTCTCACTGAGAGTAAAAGATGTTTTTTACTGAGTATTTTGTGCGTTTATTCCCTTTAGCTCTAGTCGAGCTAAAATATTTTCCCTGTCTATTAACGGGTTCTATTTCTGCTCCTAGAACTTTAGTGGCCACTGGCTGATGTCGCGTGTGACAGGTAGGCCGTAAAAGCCTCCTGTGGAGCGTGCTGACCTTCGACAGCAAAAGGGATGGTTTCGCCGGCTGGCCGGGTCTCGGGTTGACTATGACCTCCTGTGTAGACGGTCTGTTCAGCCTGAACCCTGATAACACTGCCACGAGCTGATGCCACGTGCCGGCTGGGATTATAGGCCCATGGGGCCTTTCCTTAGCGCATGATGGCGTATGCTGTACTCCTTTTGCTTAAAGAGTAGAAAGGTACTTCACCGAGTGCACTGCTCGTTGGTTTGTGTTGGACGGGCTGTCTCGTGGGCACTTGCAGCTGTTATGTCTTGGTGTTTGCTCCACCTTGATATGCAATAGGGTGTGGCCCTACAGGCCATCCTGGGCTACCGCCGTCTGCATTCAGTTCTCTGGTGAACTCTGGATATGATGGAGGCCCTTTTCCCGGCCTCCATGACTATGTGCCCGCTTTACGGTCTGTCTGTTAGGTTGAGCTTTGTACTTCCCTTCGGGGTTAACTGCGTAATTGTGCTTAGCTCCCTAAGCTGGTTTGGTTGTAGACTTCTATGAAGTCTCCCGTTAGACCGGCCCCCAGGCTGGTTTGTGCTCCCCTGGGTCAGGGGTCTTTAGCGCACAGCCTCCTCAGCACCTTGTTAACGGCTGAGTAGATCCTTGGATGAGTGGTTGTACTCCCCTCATACGAGGGTCCATAGCGTTTAGCTGAGTTCCGCTCTCCAGGATGCCCATCTCTGCGTATGGGTTTGAGTTGCTTACTGCCTTCGCAGTCGCTCTTTCCTGCTCTCCTCTTTGGAGTTTGCGCTTGGAGATTCTGTATATCAGACAAGGTTGGCTAGGCCAGATTTAGCTTCGCTGGATCTGGCTAGGCCTCCTTGGTGGCAGCGGGATGGATTTTCCCCCCGAGTGACTGGCCGAAGTTCCTTTGGTTCCTTGGCCACATTCCCTTAAAGGGACCACCCCCTCTCGGGATGTTGGTTCCAGATGCTCGAGCAGCCTTGGTAGACTTTTTCGGAAGGCCTCTTTTAGGCTCAGCTTGGGCTGTTGGCCGTAGGGAATGCTGTCACTGACAGCCTTGGAGTTCTGCCCCCGGTTTTTCCCTGGAACTGCCGGATGTGTGTCCAGACATTTGGACTGGCATTCTCCTCTAGCATGGCGGCGTGGGTATATCGTTCCCCTAGCGCAGTCAGCGCAGAGTAGAAGTTCCCTTTCGAAAGGGAACGTCTCAGGTTACGTATGTAACCATGGTTCCCTGAGAACAGGGAACGAGACTCTGCGCTTTCATGCCATGCTGCGGGATGCCTGCTACAGTCGCTCAAAGACAAGAAGATGTCGGCTGTTTCCCCAGGCGCTCCCTTTATACGTCATGGTTAGCGCCGTTTGACGTGATAGGCTGTTGCCGGCCAATAGGATTGGAGTGTGGTGATTTTTGGCATTTCGAGCAAACATAATGTAATGTAGTAATAAAATGCGTATAGGCCTATGCGACTATGCAACTTTTTTCCTCTCAGGAATAGCGTCGGTATTTTTAACTATGCAGCAAACATTCAAATATCTTGAAAAAAATATTTTAATTTATAAACCATAGTTTTTCCTTTCGTTTAATAGGTTTACATTTGGACCGAATCTTGTTATAAAAGATAGGGCCTAATTGTAGGCCTATTGGCTAAGACGGCAAATAGCCTACACTCTTTGTTTTTTAATAAATAAAATGCTGTAGGCTACGTATTATTATTAGGCCTATAATTATAATTATTATTATTATGTAGGCTACACGCAAAAAAAAAAATAAAAATAACGGTATTAACCGTTATTTTTTCTAATCAAACCGGTTTCGGAACGTTTATAATGCGAAGGAACGCTGGAACAGAAACGTTAAAATATCGATTCTGCTCGGAGTGGAACGATTGAATTTTTTTTTCGTTTTTAAGCCCTGCCTAGGATATCTAAGTCCACTAAAGGAGGGAGAGCGTTTTCACATTTGGCTCCTAAACTCTGGAATAGCCTTCCTGATAATGTTAGGGGCTCAGACTCGCTCACCCAGTTTAAATCTAGATTAAAGACGCATCTCTTTTAGCCAAGCATTCACATAATGCATCTCATATCAGATCAATTGCACATGACTATCTTTGCTTAATATTATGAACAGCAGCTACGCTAATTATTCTCCATTTGCTTTTCTGTTCTATCAGAGAGTGACAGGAGATGACATCAGCTTCAGTTTAGATCCAGCCTCTTAAGAAGACCTCAGATGACCAACACCTTTGAAGAGACGGCGCCAACTCTTGCGAGGACTTCAGAAGACGCAATCATCTGGATCAACATGCACATTCCCAAATCTCTATACATCCTAATTATTGTTAATATGTATTGGATTTTTTCCAGGAGCTCATTGCTTCTAACTTCAATTAAACAGCTAACAGTGATTGTAAATTAATTGCCTAAATTATTACATTATTTGCTAACTGCATTCTTTAAACTGTAATGTTGACATGCATTCTCTGTAAAGCTGCTTTGAAACAATATGTATCGTGAAAAGCAATATATAAATAAATGTGAATTGAATTTAATTGAATTGAACTACAGCTACAATTTTACAGGAAGTGCACTGTTTTGTTTCCACAGTTTCTACTGACAGCTGAGGGTAGGTGGATATGACAGGCGATGCAATGACACAGGCCATGTTACTGATTAAGATTGTGAATTTCTCTGGATTTAAACAATGTTGGAAACATTTGAGCTGGTTGTTTGGAAACAACCAAATATGAGGTGAATCACAACATTACAAATTTTGACTTTCAAATGAAAATTAGCCCAAGCTTTACTCACCCTCAAGCCATCCTAGGTGTATATGACTTTCTTCTTTCTGATGAACACAATCAGAGATATATTAATAAATATCCTGACGCATCCGAGCATTATAATGGCAGTGAGTGGGATCAGTGAGTATGAGCTGAAGAAAGAGCTTCCATCCACATCCATCCATCATAAACGTACACCACACGGCTATGGAGGGATAATAAATGCCATCTGAAGCAAAGCAATGCGTTTGTGTAAAAAAAAACAATCCATATTTAAACAAGTTATGAAGTAAAATATCTAGCTTCCACCAGACCGCCTTCCGTATTCAACTTACAAAAAAGTGCAATGCCTCTCATTCAAAAAGCTTACGGTAGGTCCTACGCCTTCCGTATTTAACTTATGAAAAAAGCATAACTGATGCAGTGTCAGTTAATTTTTTTTTGGCGGGAAACTAGATATTTTACTTAATGACTTTAAAAAAAGTTTTTTTTACACAAACTCATCGCTTCACTTCAAAAGGCCTTTATTAACCCTCCGGAGCTGTGTGGAGTACGTTTATGATTGATGGATGTGCATGGAGGCACTTTCTTCAGCTCATACTCATGAACCCCGTTCACTGCCATTATAAAGCTCAGATGCGTCAGGATATTTATTAATATTTCTCAGATTGTGTTCATCAGAAAGAAGAAAGTCATAGACACCTAGGATGGATTGAGGGTGAGTAAAGCTTGGGTAATTTTAATTTGAAAGTGAACTAAATCTTTAAAGGAAAAAGTATTTGAAAATCGGACACCATTTTCTTTAAGAACTGCTGTGCAGGCAAATTATATACCAGTTATCACTGTAAAGCTGCTTTGACACAAGCTGCATTGTAAAGCGCTATATAAATAAAGGTGACTTGACTTGGCTTGACAAAAACACAAAGACTGTGTACAAGATGACGGAGTTTTTATCTATCTTATAGAAAACAATTGTAGAACTAGTTTGCTTACTATAAAGCTAGAAGTGTTTTGAGGCCTCTTGGCCTACGTGACTGTGATTACAAGGGTCAGATGTATCTGAGAAGTTAGCTTGGCCACTAAGCATATTTTGCTGTTAATTTTCCACCAGACAGCAGGTGGCTGTGAAATGACTAAGATCATTATTAAGGGTGTCACGTGAAGGCTTCTTGCCTCAGGGGAGTGTTGATTGTTTTTGATACAAGGTTTCATTTTGCCGATGAGATAGGGTTGACCATCAATTGGCAGACTTCCACCACTAGAGATGTAGTAGAAGTCAAAAGATGTAGACTAGTTGGCAGTTGGCCACCCTTACAAAGTGTTTTATGAATATGGCCCCAGTTGTCTGCTTTACATGCAGGTGCAGAACACACGTGCTAGCTGACATTTGTCTGTAGTTACCTCAGTGTGTTCAAGTGCAGCTTTACGGTGAGTGTCCACTGGTGCAGAGCCAGCAGAGCACAGCGAGTGTTTTCAATTCATTCCAATGGAAGATGAGCTTCATGCTAGTGTGGTGCACTGTGGGATTGACAGCGGATGGGAGAAAGCTTTGAGAGTGGTCTAGAGCGTCAAAAATGTTGGGCAGTTTTTAGCGAAAATGTAAATAGCGAGCGGAAAACACCAACGGCAGCCAATTTCTGTGAGGTTCAGGTCGGTATGGAATGCCAAATCTGCCAAAATTAAAAATAAATGAATACATAAATAAATATACAAAGAAATGTAAAAAAGCACAAATAAATAATAAATATATAAATAAATAGTCTAAGAAAAGTGAAAAAAAAGAAATGTTTTATACATTTATATCTTTATTTAAGTATATATATTTTTTTCCACATTTATTTTTTCTTTTATTTATTTATACATTTATTTATTTCTACTTTTATTTCCACATTTATTCATGTATTTATTTATATATTTGTTCATTGGTGTGTTTCACCAGCTCTGTTTTCATGGGCACATTTTGATTTATCTAATTCTGGATACTTCCAGTTGATAACTTAGCCTAAGATGTGTGATTAATAATAAGACCAGACCAAGAGAACCCATTATAATCAGTGATGCTGTGACTGTCCACACGAGAAGTGACATGACAAAATGTTCTACTGTAACTGATGCCTCCTTCTATTTTGGATCTTTGAAATATGCTTTGTATTTTAAGCATTTGTCACATGTGGTACATGTAAAAGTAGTAAATATGAATGTTAAGTATCTTCACTGTAGCCTACACCACATTCGCAAATATTATGCATGATCCAAAAAAGGTAGAATCACCAAAAGGCATAAACACAACTAATATTGTGTGAAAACTGAATGGAGATTATCAAATTATCATAAGATCTGTGAGTGATTTAGAGCACAGCAGAACTCGGTCAGATTATTATTGTCGGCTTATTAATGAAAGTTCCTGTCAAAAAAATGTATTGTATTAAAAGGGCAGCTATAAAAAAAGCCAGTGTTGAGCAGCAAACAGGTATTTGAAGCTGCTGGTGTCTCTGGAGTCTCAAGAAGCTCTCCATGCAGGCTGGCAGTTGTGCATAAAGATGCATTTTAGACACCACTAACCAAACCTCACAAAGAGAAACATTTACAGTGGGTGTAGAAATACATGAAGACTCATTTTTAAATAGTTTTATTCACTGACTAATGCCGTACTACAACGGATGGTCTAAATGGATGGATTTCTGGATGGTTGGTGAATGGCCACCACGTTCCAACAAGACTGACGTCAGCAGGGAGCTGGCGGGTGATGATTTGGGCTGGAATACTGGGAAGTGAGATGGAGGGTATTAAAATGACTTTTGCAAGATATGTGGAGTTCATAACTGGCCATTTTTAGCTTTGGTATAAAAAGGAGGATAGTGCCTTCTGAAATACAATGCACTATGCACTATGCACTATCCCATGCTGCAAAAAACACCACAGCAATAAAACTGTTTGAAAATGTATTTCTACACCCACTGTAAATGTTTCTCTTTGTTAAGTTTGGTTTGGAGTGGCTAAAATGCATCTTTACGCACAACTGCCAGCCTGCATGGAGAGCTTCTTGAGACTCCAGAGACACCAGCAGCTTCAAATACCTGTTTGCTGCTCAACACTGGCTTTTTTTATAGCTGCCCTTTTAATACAATACATTTTTTTGACAGGAACTTTCATTAATAAGCCTTTATCTGACCGAGTTCTGCTGTGCTCTAAATCACTCACAGATCTTATGATAATTTGATAATCTCCATTCAGACACCAGCAGCTTCAAATACCTGTTTGCTGCTCAACACTGGCTTTTTTATAGCTGCCCTTTTAATACAATTAAGTTTTTTGACAGGAACTTTCATTAATAAGCCTTTATCTGACCGAGTCTCCGAAATCTTATGATAATTCGATAATCTCCATTCAGTTTCACACAATATTAGTTGTTTTCATGCCTTTTGCACAACATTGGACCATTTCATGCTTTTCATCTTCAGAAAGATCTTTCTTCCTCCCCATATTGCATGAGAACTGTGACTTGCTTAATAATGTGGAGCAACCTCTAAGTAGGGTTTCCATAGATCTGGCATTTTGTCTGAGATTGATAACAGTTATCTAAAACTGTACTGTACTGATACTGTACTGATGATTTGAGAACTGCTGCAACCCAGGGTCCTACACGCGGGAGGTGACCCGCTAAATTTTCTGTAGGGGTGTGACAGTTGTATGCTTGGGACAGTTTTTGAATTTCCGCCTTGTGGAAAACATCAGCTCAACACATGATATATTTCTGTAATACTGAAGATGTTAACTATCCATTTGAGGAGGAAACAATGGTATATCATAATAAAAGGATATGTGACATACACTTTTATGAAAACTGAGCAAAATTTTTTTTGGTAACATCTGGGTGATTGGGACACAACGTTTGGGTGATTAGGACAGCACATCTTTCTATTGATTTAGGGTAGTGTAAGCATATTTACTGTTTATGTTTGTTCAACTATATTTCTCAGTTTATAAATCCATCCACAAAAGAAGGCTTGAAGCCCAAAAGTCACTGAAAACATTTAAAAATCAAGTAAACAAGTTACCAATGCTATAGGTTCAAATTCAAACAACCAAAAAAAAAAAAAAAGCAAAACTGATCCAAACCACCCCCCCCCACCCCTTTTTTTTTTTTTTGGTAACATTTGGATGAGATTTTGGGTAGGCCCATCACCAATTAACTGTTTATTTAACCTGCACAAATCTTTTATTACTGCAACAGTAAAATTATTGTAGTATGGAAGAGGATTAGGGCCAAGCAATAATAAAAAAAAATAAAACCATTTTGAGATTAAAGTTGTTAAATTTCGAGAAAAAAAGCCGAGATAAAATGTTGAGAATAAACTCATTAAATTATGAGAAAAAAGTCGTTAAATTACGAGAACAAATTCGTTAAATTACAAGAATAAATTTGTTAATTTAATGACTTTATTCTCAACATTTTATCTCAACTTTTTTCTCGAAATTTAACAACATTTTTCTCATAATTTTACGAATTTGTTCTCGTAATTTAATCTCGTAATTTAATGACTTTATTCTCAACATTTTATTTCGACTTTTTTCTCGAAATTTAACAACTTTAATCTCTAGATGGTTTTATTTTTTTATTATTGCTTGGCCCTAATCCTCTTCCGTAGTACTGAAATCAGTAAAGAAAAAAAAATAGTTTAAAGGGATAGTTCACCCAAAAATGAAAATTTGATGTTTATCTGCTTACCCCCAGCGCATCCAAGATGTAGGTGACTTTGTTTCTTCAGTAGAACACAAATGATGATTTTTAACTCCAACCGTTGCCGTCTGTCAGTTTTATAATGGCAGCGGATGGGAACTCGAACAATAAGAGTCTAAAACACTTCCATAGACAAATCCAAATTAAACCCTGCGGCTCGTGACGACACATTGATGTCCTAAGACACGAAACGATTGGTTTGTGTGAGAAACCGAACAGTATTTATATAATTTTTTCACTAAGCGAATGCTGAACGCAGTTGGACATAGTGGTGTATTAGAGGTAAAAAATTAAAATTAAAAAGAAAAATTCTTGCATAAACCGATCGTTTCGTGTCTTAGGACATCAATGTGTCGTCACGAGCCGCAGGGTTTAATTTGGATTTGTCTATGGCCATCCACCCAAATTGTGTTTGTTTGGATGGGACAAAATAAAAACAACCTAATTCTTAAAATAGAAACATGATATTAACAATTTTTTCCTGATTTTGTAGCAGTAGTGCATCATATTCATGTTTCTATCAAACATTTGTACAATATAGTAGTTATGACAATTTTAGGACCTTAGTGTAAAAATTATCAAAAGCTTATGCTAATTCCCTCAGTTCAAGCATTTCGCGGTCAACTTCCTGTTTGATGCATGCCCTGCCCACCTACATGATTTTAGACTAATGAGGATATCCCGTTTTAATTATGGGGTTTCACAGCTAGGGCTCAGCAAAAAAAGTTTTCATTTTCACTCATCAGGTGAGAAAATAAATTTTATATAGTTATACTGTCCCATTTGATCTAATGTCCCAATCACCCTTATTTCACCCCTTACGGGTGGAATAATATTTACGTGACTGGTTTGGTGCGGGTCAGTCGCACGGTAGGCACGGGCGGACTGCGGGTCCAATAGCTAAGACTATTCCAACTCAATCTGGTGCATTTGACAGCTGATTTCAAATGGTCCCAATGTGCTTATTTGTGTTCAAGCTCTGTCTGAAGGCTGTTAAAGGGTTAGTTCACCCAAAAATGAAAATTCTGTCATTAATTACTCACCCTCATGTTGTTCCACACCCATAAGACGACCTAAGATGACCTTCGTTCATCTTCGGAATGCAAATTAAGATATTTTAGTTGAAATCCGATGGCTCAGTGAGGGATAGGGAGCAATGACATTTCCTCTCTCAAGATCCATTAATGTACGAAAAACATATTTACATCAGTTCATGTGAGTACAGTGGTTCAATATTAATATTATAAAGTGACGAGAATATTTTTGGTGCGCCAAAAAACAAAAACAAAATAACAACTTATTTAGTGATGGCCGATTTCAAAACACTGCTTCAGGAAGATTCAGAGATTAATGAATCAGCGTATCGAATCATGATTCGGATCGCATGTCAAACCGCCAAACTGCTGAAATCACGTGACTCTGGCGCTCCGAACCGCTGATTCGAAACAAAAGATTCATAACGCTCCGAATCTTCCTGAAGCAGTGTTTTGAAATCGGCCATCACTATATAAGTAGTTTTTTTTTTTTTTTTTTTTTTTTGGTGCACCAAAAATATTTTTGTCGCTTTATTTTTAGTACATTAA
The DNA here is from genome assembly GCF_018812025.1 of Megalobrama amblycephala. Classification (NCBI taxonomy): domain Eukaryota; kingdom Metazoa; phylum Chordata; class Actinopteri; order Cypriniformes; family Xenocyprididae; genus Megalobrama; species Megalobrama amblycephala. The sequence goes on along the minus strand of NW_025953386.1, from coordinate 29,792 downwards.
TGGATCTTGAGAAAGGAAATGTCATTGCTCCCTATGCAGGCCTCACTGAGCCATCGGATTTCAACAAAAATAGCTTCATTTGTGTTCAGAAGATGAACGAAGGTCTTACGGGTGTGGAAATAACATGAGGGTGAGTAATAAATTACAGAATTTTCATTTTTGGGTGAACTAACCCTTTAAAGCCAATCGCGCTGCATCTGATTGAAAGCTGGTGATTATATTAAGGGAGCGCGCTTTGCTCTTTTTAATATAGGCTATTCACAATTTGTATAAGTTTTAGAATATTTTTTGCGCTGCAACAAAGAGGACAAGCAGCCTGGTAAACACTGCTGACTTTCAGAAGAGACAACCGCGTTTAAGTGCGGTTCGGGACGGGTATGGGCTAAAATTAGTGTTTCTGTCGGATATTGGGTCAGGTGTGCTGTTAATAACTGCGGGTGCGAGACCCGTGCAGGACTCTGCTGCAACTAGTTCTGTAGCAGTAGGCCTATGTGTTTTCGTATAGTATTACATCACATCGTGAGTGTATATTAGTATGTTTGTAGTTTTCTTGAGGTAGGGATAGGGTTTGATTTTTTATTATTTATAATGTTTTCCAAACTGGTGCAGTAGTCCTTAGTCTCCTGAGGAAAAGGAATAAAATTTGGCTTGGATCCTAACCATTTCTTCTTGTGTAGCCTATATGAAAATTCCCCCAAATAATAAACAGTTGTGTAATAAAACTAAAATTATTATTATTTTCATTGGAATAATACATATATATTATCAAAATTATATATCATATATATATATGATATCAAAATTATTTCCTTCTAATTAAATTTTCCACATCCACCCAAAACATCTTTAAAAAATAGAATAGACTAGAATAAAATAGATCTCTAATTTACACCTCTTTAACTCCCTATTAGTTGGATATATAGCCTACCATGTAAAATTTTAAATGTAACCTTTTACTTAAACAGTATGTGTTACAAATACACCAACCTTTTATCCAGTTTATATTTCTAAATACACTGATCCACAATAAACTTTTATGAGTAGCTGTTTCACCTGTTATAATATCCCTAATATGTTTATTTACACCTGTGTTTTATAATATCAATGTCTCCTATAAGCATGCAATATTGCCGCCGAGGAATCACTTCCACAAGCTCTTACAAAATGTATAACTTGTCGTCAAGAAAAAAGACAAAAGCATACTCTTTTGGCTTAACTGGAAACACAAATGTATCCTTTCTTGGGAGCATCTTTTTTTCTCTCTCTCTTTTTTTTTCTTTTTTTTTTTTCTTTTCTTTCTTTTTTTTTTTTCTTTTAATTTCTTTTTTTATGAGAATAGAACAATTTACAAACAGAGCATAGCATAAATAAGACAGTGCAATACAAAGTGTAATATTATTTAGTAATTGGGGTATCTGAAAATAATATATTTTAAACATGTTAATGACTTTTTTAACAATTTCAGAGAAGACATTTCTAAAACAATTCTTGGGGCATCTGGTAGACCCGGAATAGGCGACGCGTGATGTCAGACTTAACAAGCACTCGAAAATAATGCTGCGTTCCAGACGAGGTTAGACGCGGGAATATCCCACTTCAGACCTGTGTGTTCCAGTCAATCACACGTCACGTTCACAAGTTGACCATGTGAGGTCGCCACAAAACAAGAAGAGCATATCGCGTTTGTGTGCAAGTTATGGCAAAGACAGGAAAAAAAATAACATAGCTTTAAAAACAGCAGACGAAAAGCAAAAACGAATGTAGCCTATCATTACATAATGTCTAATGTTTTTACGTTTATGATCATTAGAACAGGACGTGCCTCGCTGATGTCGGGGTTGATCGAAGTACCCCGACTTCAGAGGTCGAATGCCCCACTTTGAGTGTCGTTCCAAGCGTTATTTCCTAGAAAAAGGTAGGAAAAATCCAAATTCCCATCTGTTTGGGATGCGGCCTAAGTAAAGGCAAAATATACTTTGGCCAACTATACTAATTTTCGTCATGTGGAGGGCTCGCGGACGGTCACACACCCCGTTCCATGTGGCCCAACAGCGCATCCGCAAGCAGGACAGAAGAGTCCACTAGGTAGCAATAGCACAGTGCGCAATTGTCAAAGAAGTGTGTGAAAAGAGCGATACAAAAACAAGACGAGTAAACTTAGAAGCATATCATTCTCCATCATTTATGATTGTTGTTCTCTTGGTGTATCTTCTGAACTATGTTGCAATGGTGGATGGGTCATTCTACAGAAACGTTCGCTTTTCTGTCCCTAGACTTTACAGAAATATTACACTTGAAAACACTTTAGGATTACAATTTTTTATATATTTTAATATGAAACAATATGTTAATTGAACAATTAAACCTTCTTGAGCCATCAATGTGGCAATATTTGTTTTTTAATTAATTATAAAAATTCCAAGCGCCACAGAAGTGCTCATCCCCACAGTCATGTACAGAGGGAAAGGGCCAGAGGTGGGTAGAGTATCCAAAAACTGTACTCAAGTAAAAGTACAAGTACTTATAGAAATATTTACTCAAAGTAAAGTGAAAGTAATAATCCTAATAGTTACTTGAGTAAGAGTAAAAAAGTATCCAATAAAAAATCTTACTCAAGTAGCTCGTTACTAGTTACTTTTATTATATATATATATATATATATATATATATATATATATATATATATATATATATATATATAAAATATACACACACAATAGCATGTTATTATTTAATGTTTATTATTTAAATAGATATTTAATTTATCATAATTAGATATCTTTGCAACAAACAAACATAGAAGAGACAAGCATTATTTCTAGCATCTGTAACCGAATGTATCGCTACTATATTAATAACGTATACAGCTAACGTTACATTTTAAAGAAGAGAGAAAACTCTTTACATGTGCTCGCGCTCATAACTGAACTTGACACAAACAATGATCAAATACACATCGACGGATCTTCTTCGGTCTGTTCTCCAAAATGTAATCAAATGTACATTTCTGCAGGCGCGTGTAAACTGCTTAACTGTGTCAACGCAAAGCGTTCATTTTCAAGACGAACAGGTCGTTGGCGCCGCCATTGCGCAATAGTATATGTATAAATTAATGTATAAATTAAGATATATGCCCATAAAAACGGTAAAGAAATACTACATACTTTTGTTATAGTGACGTAATAATCTGTTTGGTTGTAAAATGTCGGCTATTGGCTGTATCATGAAGTAAAATCAAATGAAATCGATAGGCCTACCTGTGGAATTGTTCACAGACAGCATACGCAGCTCAACTAATAAAGGTCTTCATCGCTGGCAAACAATTGGATGCATTTGCAGATTTGCTTTTAATTGACTGTAGGTCCACTCAGGGGTGGAAATGGGGGGTAACGCGGGGGGTAACGCGGGGGGACGGCGTCCCCAGAGTGAATTTCAAGGGGGGACGGCGTTCCAGTTCAAATTGTTTCGATTTTTTTTTATAGAAATGAAGGGATTTCTGTATTTATTCACTCAATAGCCTACGAAAACGAAACCGATACAGCGCAAAAACATAGCGCAATAAAATTGCATGATTATTCATAAAAAAAAAATCGCAATCTCAATTCAAACACCCATGCGATCTTATCAGTGCTCGAACGCACCGGCACTTTAATCTGTAGCATACCCACGCTTTGTCTTGCATACCGGCACTTCTCACATGTTGCCGGTACTCGATCTAACCACCACACCGAAACATAGAATCAGGCTGTTAATTAATTGTATAAATCGCGCGTTCGGAGCTTTTATAAGCATGAGTGGTGCACCGCGCGCGAATCACCGCAGGCGCGTTCACCAGCGCGCTCCAAAAGTGTGATAAGATTTGCGCGAGCCGTTCCTATGATAAAATAGAACGTTCTCAATAGAATTCAAATGGGTTTCATTTGAATTATATTCAGAACGTAGTAAAACTTTATGGAGAAAGTCATCATGATCTAAAAACAGCCAGTAAAAAAAGAGGGGAAAACATGATGATGATCTTGCAAGCTTTTTAAACTTCTTCCTAGAATTTATCACGTTCTATTGTATTTATTGTGGTACATTTTAACTAACTTGTTCAAGAATTTATAATATATAATCTATTAAGGCAATAGATTTAAAAGAGAGAGAAAAAAGTTAACATTGCCCTAAGCATGCAATGAGGAGCCATCAATGATCTATCTTTAATTATATCCTTATTGTAACAATTACAAGAACTACTTTTTCATAAGGCCAAGTAGGCTACAAGTTAGAATCATGGATCTTCTTGAATTATTGACTAAACTTTAGTTTTCCTCATGTGTAAAATGTGTTCTGCTAATATGACAGATATGCCCGTTAGGAAAAACCTGGCTGTATAAGAACATTTTAAGTAGATAGTTTGACTTCCCATGGCACTTCGTAAACAAGTAATTGTTAACTATAGGCTGTTACTTTATTGCAGTTGTGTTATCAACCAACTTTGCATGTGTGGACCATTTTGCAAAAATAAAGCAACAAACAAATAAATAAACCTCATGAGGGAGCAAACCCAAACCCAAACCCAAAACTCGCAACCAAGGAAGACAACCAGTCCCCATCCCAAATGGAAGTGAACAAAATAGAGTGAATTACCCTTTGAAAGTAACTTGATACTTCAAATAAAGATTGCATCAATTATATTGATACACCAGTAGGTGGTGACAAATGATTGTGAAAAATCTATTTGTCATTGATTCATTCATTACAAAGAATTGTTCAAACACGTTGATTCATCTATGAAACAAGTGACATCTTTATAATTGAGTCATTGAATCATTTATTCAAACCGATTTTTATAAAATAATTCATTCAAAATAATTAATGTTTTTTTGTAAATAGACTGCAGCAACTAACATAATGTCAGAATCAGTATTTAAAAAAATGTGATTCTTAATTTCCAGAATCTTGCAGCTTATTGAGTAAAAATCAGCAGTTGAAATTATTTCAGCGAATATTAGAATAAAACTGCATGTTCAGGTAGCAATGTTTTTTTTTTTTTTTTTTTTTAACTCCATGTCTATGGTAACATCCTCAAAAATTTTTATAAAATGATAAACATCACCTTTCAACCCTTTTAACCATTGTTTAAGAAAAGGGATGAGTGAGGGATGAGTGGATTTCCCTTTTAAATGTGTAATTGTTGATTTTCAAACTATAATAAACTGAGTGGTAGCCATCCAAAACATTCAGTTTTCTTTAACCCGAGGACAAATGTATTTAAAATGTTTGTGACCTGTTCAATTTAGTCTGCACCATATATGCAAATTCCTAGACAATGTATCTTTAATTTGGCCAAAATCAAACCGGTTAAATCAAACAAGCAAAAATTCTATTAAATTAACATGTTTGTGCCACACACAATTCATAAACATTGTTCATTGACCTTTCAATGTGCTTGCTTGATAATTAAGAAAATATTGTTTGGAGGAAACATGAAATAGGCCTGTTTAATGTTAGCATATTATATAATTGTATAATATTTTATATTTAAATATATCTGAAAAGTCATTGAAAGTAAAAAAATAAAATAAAAAAAAAATAAAAAAAAAAATAAAAAAAATCCTTCCCATATAGAGTCCGCCCAGTGAATCTCAGCCATTTCCAACCCTGGGTCCACTGCCACTTCATCCGCTCCGAGTGAGAAACCGCTTCAAACGATTCAGCGCGTGCAGGAACTGAACAAATCATTCAAACTGATTCGCGAATCAATTTAGACAGCTTTACTAACTTGTTTGATCAAGTCTTTGAACAGAATCGACTCAAAAGAGTGATTCATTTGTGAATGGGGCATCGTTCATGAAAAAAGAGACAGTGCGCATGGAATAAACTACGCATTTCTTAACATTTACAGTATTGAATTAAAATAAAGTAACGAGAGGAACGTTGCCCATTGTAGCGAAGTAAAAGTACAGATTTTTCATTACAAATGTACTCAAGTTAAAGTAAAAGTACCCACATTTTAATCTACTCTAAAAAGTACAAATTTTCCAAAAAACTACTCAAGTACATGTAACGAAGTAAATGTACTTCGTTACTACCCACCTCTGGAAAGGGCTTTATTTTGAGCTCACAAACAGGGTTTTCTACCACTTCAAATACAACAATGTATGCATAACTATCAAATATATAATGTAAATGACATTAAAAAATGACACAGATGACATCACTTGACTTCCTTCTTCCTATTTCCTGAAGATCAATGAAGAAAGGCCAATGGAAAGTCCACTATCTCTTTTCAGTTATCAGAACATTTTAATTAGAAAATCATAATTTCATATGAAGCTTTTAGTTGAAGTCACTGGTGTGACCTACTTTATTGCTAGGGAATAAAAAAAAAAAAAAAAAAAACTAGAATACAAATGGATTAAACTACTTGATTTAGTGAATATATCCTGATTGATAACATGTGGATTGATTCCTTGCAGCAGCCATTTTGTAAAATGCATTTTTCATGAAAAATGTCACTGGTGTTACCTGTTTATAGATAAACTTTAGTTAAAGCTATTAGTTCTTTTTCATAAAATAGCACTACTATTTAGTTCTTTTTCATAAAATAGCACTAAGATTACATGACTATAACTTTTCTTTCTCATTGTTAATCCTCCTTTGGTCAGATATGGCTAAATTAAGGGTATATCTAACTTCAGTGCAGTGACTTTACAGACAGCGTATTTTACAGCCATTTTTAAAATGTTGCTTATGATCTTTTACTGACTGCTTTCTCTGAGTGTCAATGATAAGTCTTTGATTGTATACCAAATGTAAAAATTTAGTCCAATCTACTTAATTATAGTTGAAAAATTAAGGATCTTTGGTCTTATGTATATATCACTGGTGATTCATTTTGTCACTGGTGTTACGGTTTTTTGTCTGTCACATTAAATATAATGTGTCATGTGTGACATGGTAATAATTTTACATTCATTGAATTCTGCTACACTCAAGAATTAAGATTTAAAGGATTGAATCATTACTTGTTTATAACCGTTTTTCAAATATTTTCATTGTTATAGCAAATACATGGTTGCGAAATTGAATTATCATCATTCAATCACACTTTTAACTAACCTGATTAAGATAAAAAAAAAACACACAATCTCCTTATTTTTTGCATTATCATTATTTTTCTGTAACTCTGACTGCATGTGCTGAACAAATTGATAACTAATATTTCATAAAAATATTTAAAATTGCCAGAGAAGTAAGGTAACACCAGTGACAAAAACAGGGGTACATGCAGTCTGTAAATAAATGCAAAAAAACAAAACAAAAAAAAAATCATTAAGCTGTCATTCATGTGTATTCATAAAGTCAAAGTGTAATATATAACAACGTGCTCTAAGTTTAAATGTTACAAAAAAAGAAGTTAATTTTAAGACATTTTGTCAAACCAAAAGTGGACGTTTCTGTAGAATGACCCGTATGCACCATTTTTCTTCTGCCATCCTGGGGACATTCTAAAACGCTTAACGTGAAAAAGGCTTAACGTGGCTTAATGTACTAAGACAGTGATTTTAAGAGACCAAACTCACTAAATATCATGCTAATAAAGATTATTATGTGCAAAAAATCATATGAGCCCAAAATATGATCTTAACGCGTTTTATAACACGTTAAGCTTTTTTCTCCCATAGAAAACCGTTATAAGAAAAGGCTTAACGTGGCTTAATGTACTAAGACAGTGATTTTAACTGACCAAACTTACTAAATATCATGCTAATAAAGATTATTATGTGCAAAAAAATCATGAGCCCAAAATATGATCTTAACACGTTTTAAAACACGTTAAGCTTTTTTCTCCCATAGAAAACCGTTATAAGAAAAGGCTTAACGTGGCTTAATGTACTAAGACAGTGATTTTAACTGACCAAACTTACTAAATATCATGCTAATAAAGATTATTATGTGCAAAAAAATCATGAGCCCAAAATATGATCTTAACACGTTTTAAAACACGTTAAGCTTTTTTCTCCCATAGAAAACCGTTATAAGAAAAGGCTTAACGTGGCTTAATGTACTAAGACAGTGATTTTAACTGACCAAACTTACTAAATATCAAGCTAATAAAGTATACTATATGCAAAAAATCAGATGAGCCCAAAATATGATCTTAACACGTTTTATAACACGTTAAGCTTTTTTCTCCCATAGAAAACGTTATAAGAAAAAGCTTAACGTGGCTTAATGTACTAAGACAGTGATTTTAACAGACCAAACTCACTAAATATCATTATAATAAAGTATACTATATGCAAAAAATCATATGGTTGGGTGGATGTACTGCGCATGTGTCGAACTCGGTCATCCGCGCGCATCCAGATGCGCGGAAACGATTGCGCGGAAAGTGAAATATACCCGGGCCTTAACAACCGAACAAGCCTCGACATGCACGACATAACTTTTCACAAGCAATTTAGACACAACAATAAAATACTAACCATTGGCTCTTATGAGTAACGTTTTCTCTACCACATGATTGGCAAAAATTTTGGCACGGTAACATCCATCAATGGCACTAAGTGGAGTTAAAGATACATTCTTCTCCCCAATGTCGAATGAAAATGTAGAGCAGCTCTTTTCGGTACATCCAGACTCCTTCTCTTTAGGGGAACAGTAGTTGAAGATCTCTCTCCTCAGCTGTTCGCAGTCTGTACTTAATTCATATAGTGCCACTCGACTGAAATTAAATCCAGATTTCTCGTCGAGTAGCACTATTTTCTCTCCCCACCTTCCCTCCACTCCCTCACGGGAACTCACAACACCTGATAAAATGAATATTTGTACTGCACATTAGAAGTCGCGTTTTTAGATTAGAATATAATTTGATGTTTAAATATCCGAGAGAGTTACATTACGTACCTGCGATAACAAGGGCTAGTATCGCGAAGAAGCCGTTCATTTTTAGCGAGCTTTTTTTTTTGTCTTGTTATCTGTATAATCTGCCTTGGACTGATCTGTTTTGGGGAACTACGTAACTACGAGGGGAGGGTCCACTACTTTCAGCCAATCACTCAACTAGTTTGTTGTATTCACGTGGACAGGTGTGGCAAAGAATGTTCGAGAAAGATATTTCGTGCAGTGTTGCCAGGTCCGCGATTTTCCCGCGGAATTGGGATACTTTTACACGGTTGTTTTTCATGTCCTTGGGTTTAAGCGACCAAAAATAACATGATATTTAGTCCCTGAAATGCTAATTTTACCAGAGGTGCCCCGCCAAAAACGCGAATTTTACCTCCCTGAAATGCGATTGGGATAGTTTTGAGGAGCAATTGGACAGGTTTAGTTGTAAAAACCTGGCAACCCTGGTTTCTTGACCGGTTATAACCGCTTTTTTCCGGTATATACAGTCTTCTGTCCCACTGTGGTGGTACAATGTTAACTCTCCGTTCTGTTATTCTAACTTATATGTTTTGCGCATGTTTTTATTCATCATGGACTGAACATTAGTGTAGGGTGCTGTGTAAAGGAGTCAAATGGTGTACTCATATTGTATATTTCTTACAATGTTTAATCTTATTAATTTGCACACCATTGGAAGACCACACGGACTGCTCTATCCATCTATCCATATATAATGAATTCCCTCCGTTTGATGTTTTTAATCTAAGTCATCATTCACAGCATAAACAAGCATATGTTCCATTCATTTGAAAATTAAACATTATAGTCATTTTAAATAGCGTTTGTTCACTTTATATTTTATAGATGCTCCACACAGCATCATTTACACGTCCCTCTGATAACACAGCTATCTAGTCAAATTAAATCTAAAGAATTCACTCATATCAAAAAGCATTTTGTTGTGAGTGAGTTCGGTCATATGATAATGATATCATAATGAGAGACAATCATAATGAGAGACACTGTAAACATACAGTGACTAGAGAAGAAAATGGGATCACACTGTATTGTTTTGACAAATATCAGCACATCTGTTGAGTTTTATCAGCAAAATAATCATTTGAAGAAAAACAGATCAGGTTTGTAACCAAAATATATCAGTTTATGATGAGCATGAGTTTCCTAATTAATTTCTCTTGATATCATGAACTCAGTCTACAGGTGTTTAAAATCGAATCCTCATGTTTAGTCTCTTCCAAAACCAAAATGAAGCAAAATTGTACTTGGAGCAATAAAACTAAAACCCTACAGGTATAAGACAAAGCAAAAAAGGGTTGCTTTCCACAGCAAAGTCACACCAAAACAAAATCTCCACACTTTGAGTCCGATTTAACGACGGATGGACTGGTGGGTTTGATCTCTGTGAGGTTTGGGAACCTTGTTGGCTGGTATGAGAACTACTGAAATACAAAAGTGGGCGAAGGATCTTGATCAGTCGCTCTGCCCTCCTCTGGTGTTTGTGAGTCAGGAGGAACCAGTGTCTTAGAGGACTTTGAGTCTTATAGAGGCGTTCAGTCAGTGGAAAAGAGATCTCCGGCAGACGGGAGGGGGGCGAGACCGCCGGTGACGTTCGGTAGGAGAGACAGATCCGGAAGACTCTGGATGTGCGACTTGAGCTCCTTCCGCACTTGTGTGACACGAGCGAGTTTCTGCTTGTATTCCTGCAAGAACACATGATAATCAATAAATGAATGAATGGATCAGACAATGTACTCTACCATTTAAACTTCTGCTTTTTATTATGGTCGAGAGTAATTCGTCTTTTTATGGAAAGGAATTGAATGAAATGATTTAAAGGGTTAGTTCAGCCAAAAATGAAAATTCAGTCATTAATTACTCACCCTTTTGTAGTTCCACACCCATAAGACCTTTGTTCATCTTTGGAGCACAAATTAAGATATTTTTGATGAAGTCAGAGGTTTCTGTCTCTCCATTGAGATCCAACGCAACTACTCCAAGGTCCAGAAAGGGTAGGAAAAACATCATTAAAGTACTCCATGTGACGCCAGTGGCTTATGGCTAATTATGGCTAATCATTTGAAACTTAGCAAAACAGCTGCTCCAGTAGGCCTAATAATTTAAATATGTATCTTAAACTCTGTTATGGAAACTAGTATGTATTAACCTCAATTAAACAATTTAATAATCAATTAAAAAGTAATGTATACCTTAATGTAGCCGCATTAGCGGTTTGGAAAATGAACGGATGATGGATGGATTTATCCGCGGGCGCCACCTTCTGGTCAGAACCGGGAGTTCATTCAGCACGACCATCACAGTGCATTATGAACTTCTTGAGTGTACATCAGTTGTACACTCGTTGTTGCGGTACATTATGATTGAATAAGTGCGACACCACTACAAATTGCTGTCCTAAAAAATCACCATATAGGGTATATAGGGCGATTTCAGACACAGCTCTTACCTGCCATATACTAGAATCTTCCAGGCAGGTGCGTTGAGGAAAGTCAGTGACCGGGTCTGGACCACCCCTGTTATACTCTTTTTTTTTTTTCTCTCTGTTTTTTTTTTTTTTTTTGCAAGTAAAAGGCCTTTTAATTGTATAAACTACCTTCATGGTTCACTTGTCTTTTTGCTGTGAAATCTTTATTGACTAAGTAAACATATTAATAACTTTTAAATTATTAGTAATATTTCAAAATGAACACTACTGGACTGAAGCAATACTGTGGGTTTTCTTGATTATTCACACACACACACACACACACACACACACACACACTGGTAAGATTTTTAATGTTTTTAAAAGAAGTTTCGTCTGCTCACCAAGGCATTTATTTAATGAAAAATACAGTAAAAACAGGAATATTGTGAAATATTATTACAATTTAAAATAACTGTTTTCCATTTGAAAATATTTGAAAATGTAATTTATTCCTGTGATCAAAGCTGAATTTTCAGCATCATTACTCCAGTCTTCAGTGTCACATGATCCTTCAGAAATCATTATATGATGATTTGCTGCTCAAGAAAGATTTTTTTGTGTACAATTTTTTTTTTCAGGATTCTTTGATGAATAGAAAGTGCAAAAGAACAGCATTTATTTAAAAAATAATCTTTTGTATCATTATAAATGTCACTTTTGAAACATTTAATGCATCCTCACTGAATAAAAGTATTAATTTCTTTAAAGAAATCTTACTTTAAATTAAATAGATGCAGCCTTGGTGAACAGACAAAACTTCTTTTAAAAACTTAAAAATATATTTTAAATATATATTTTATAAATATATAAAAGAGAGAGGAATATGTTCAATTGTGATTCTATGTACTAAATATTTTTTTGATTTACTGAAGCCATACAGAAAATGTTTTGAGCTGTGTCTTTTTTTATTATTATTATTTAATATCATGTGTTGGTTTTTGTAGCCTTACAATAATACTGCATTACATTTTGCAGTGCATCGATATTTTAAAAGATTTTATAAAGTCATTATGCAGTAAATATTTTGACAGGACCATGTATACACACCCAGACATCATAAATATTGAATAATTTAATGAGAGATCAGACTATTGTTACATGTGCACTCTGTTTTGGACTTGTGTTGTTCCATTTCCCGCCACTAGTTTATCACCATGGTTACTGAGCACTCCAATCATCACATTCAGCTGTGTCTATCACTACCTTGTTATCCCCTGCATATAAGCCCTGTGTTTCCTGTCATGTGTTGTCTGGTATCATTCATGTGTAGTTTGGTGTCTGTTCCTGTCATCTCCTGTCGATATTCTAGTAAAAGACTTGTTTAGATATATTTCTCCTCGTCGTGTGCTTTATACACCAGCTAACGTAACAACTATAGATGAGATCAGTGAATCAGGCCACTACATGATGACCAAGTATAGCCAACTTCACTTCATCAGATTTTCTTTTGTTTTTCTTGCCATAACAATAGATTTAGAAACAAAGCAGCCAAAGAAAAACTACAGTTTAAAAAATCAAGGGTCAAGAGTCTAACCACAGCAAACATTAATATTTTCAATAAAACATCAACATCTAAACTTTTGTTGATTCCCATTCAGGATTTTTTTAATGAAAGAATAAAGTTGAACCGGATTGTAATAAGTGAAGATGCTGATCTTGGGAGATCTGTTCGTGTTTAATGTTCTGTTGGGATTTAAATTGTTTCTTTTGTCTGATGTTGTGGCTTTTAGCTGCCATCTAGCAGGTAACATCTGATTTCGTGGTCAATGTGTCACTTCCTGATGGAAGTCATAGAGACATTAAATCTTCAGATCAGGTTGAGGTTCATCATCAAGAGAAACACAACTTAATAATATTAATAATATTTTTCATAATGTCCATCAGCATCTGGCTATTAATTGTGTTCTTCATCAGCATGGAGGGTAGGATACATTTTTAATATATCTTTCTTTTCACAATTGTTTTGCAGTGTTTTAGTGGTTGTACTGAAAAACATGTTCTGAAACCTCAACATAGACCGTTTCATGGGTTAGTCTGAAGAAACAGGAAACTTGATGAGGATGAGAAATAACTTGCATTGTCCTCTAGATTTATATTTAGAAATGCTGTCACTAGTTTTGTGAAAAATAAATAGGTCATTCTGTAGGTGTTGCCATGATATCATATATTATTATTATTATTTTAATATAATACATATTTTAATAAAAGCATACATGTAGGGGATGGTGATTTGACCCTTTCCTGCCACTTTTTTTTTTTTTTTACATTTCCTTTGTACTTTTTGTATAGTATGCTTTAACAGCATATAAGAAGATTTACAGCAGCGTTATTATTGATTTTATATATATATATATATATATATATATATAAAATCAATAATGTATGTATATACAGTACAGTCCAAAAGTTTGGAACCACTAAGATTTTTAATGTTTTTAAAAGAAGTTTCGTCTGCTCACCAAGGCTACATTTATTTAATTAAAAATACAGTAAAAAACAGTAATATTGTGAAATATTATTACAATTTAAAATAACTGTGTACTATTTAAATATATTTGACAAAGTAATTTATTCCTGTGATCAAAGCTGAATTTTCAGCATCGTTACTCCAGTCTTCAGTGTCACAAGACCCTTCAGAAATCATTCTAATATGCCGATTTGCTGCTCAATAAACATTTATGATTATTTTCAATGTTGAAAACAGTTTTTTTTCAGGATTCCTTGATGAATAGAAAGTTCAAAAGAACAGCATTTCTCTGAAATACAAAGCTTCTGTAGCATTATACACTACCGTTCAAAAGTTTGGGGTCAGTAAGAATTTTTATTTTTATTTTTTTGAAAAGAAATTAAAGAAATGAATACTTTTATTCAGCAAGGATGCATTAAATCAATCAAAAGTGGCAGTAAAGACATTTATAATGTTACAAAAGATTAGATTTCAGATAAACACTGTTCTTTTGAACTTTCTATTCATCAAATAATCCTGAAAAAAAATATTGTACACAAATATTTTGTACAATTGTACACATTAAATGTTTCTGGAGCAGCAGATCAGCATATTAGAATGATTTCTGAAGGATCATGTGACACTGAAGACTGGAGTAATGATGCTGAAAATTCAGCTTTGCATCACAGGAATAAATTACTTTGTGAAATATATTAAAATAGAAAACAGTTATTTTAAATTGTAATAATATTTCACAATATTACTGTTTTTTACTGTATTTTTAATTAAATAAATGTAGCCTTGGTGAGCAGACGAAACTTCTTTTAAAAACATTAAAAATCTTAGTGGTTCCAAACTTTTGGACTGTACTGTATATATATATATATATATATATATATATATATATATATATATATATATATATATATATATATATATATATATATATATATATATATATACACTGCGTTCCAAATTATTATGCAATTGACATATCAGTAAGATTTCAGTACAATAAACATTCAGATTTTAGTTTTTCTAAGTTAAAAAATAAAAATGTTTGTTCGTTTATTTATCCATGTCTTTTTAGATAACTGGTATCAATCTCAGACAAAATAATTTGCCAGATCTATGGAAACCCTACTTAGAGGTTGTTCCACATTATTAAGCAAGTCACAGTTCTCATGCAATATGGGGAGGAAGAAAGATCTTTCTGAAGATGAAAAGCATGAAATGGTGCAATGATGTGCAAAAGGCATGAAAACAACTAATATTGTGTGAAACTGAATGGAGATTATCAAATTATCATAAGATTTGTGAGTGATTTAGAGCACAGCAGAACTCGGTCAGATAAAGGCTTGCTAATGAAAGTTCCTATCAAAAAAATGTATTGTATTAAAAGGGCAGCTATAAAAAAAGCCAGTGTTGAGCAGCAAACAGGTATCTGAAGCTGCTGGTGTCTCTGGAGTCTCAAGAAGCTCTCCATGCAGGCTGGCAGTTGTGCGTAAAGAGGCATTTTAGACACCACTAACCAAACCTCACAAAGAGAAACATTTACAGTGGGTTTAGAAATACATGAAGACTCATTTTTAAATAGTTTTATTCACTGACTAATGCCGTACTACAATGGATGGTCTAAATGGATGGATTTCTGGATGGTTGGTGAATGGCCACCACCACCACCACAAGTAACAGCCATTCCACATTTTTGTGGGTAGTTGAGGTTTGTAGGCCTATATTTTTAAAATATTTTATAGCACTAAACCATACGTCCGGTATCTAACTAGTTTTAAAATTCTTTCTGATTTAGTGACTGGCGAGTGGGATGAGTTAAAGACTGTGATGGAGGGAGATGTTCTCACTCTACGAACAGGAAACACTGAGCTTGAGAGAATCAGTGAAGCAACATGGCTTTTAAAAAGGGGTGATCGAACTGTCCGTATCGCACAGATGTATCAGGGTTTTGAACCCTTTTATGAGGAGGGACCAGTCGGCAGTATGAAAATGGACCCAAAGACTGGAGCGCTGACCATCAGGAACATCAGCTCTGGTGACTCTGGACTGTATGAAGTTTCTCTCCACAGTAGATCCATCTATGAGAGGAGATTCAAGGTTGATGTTTATGGTACGTTTTTGCTGCAATCAGTGCATAACAAATAGCAAAATCTTTCAGTGATGTCATGTGATTGGCAGAATTTTTGGCAGAATCCCACTTTTGGCAGAATTCTAATGTTCTTGCGTTATTCAGCCTGAGGGTGGCGCTCTAATGATGATTGGCAGACTTTAGTATGCACGACAAACGCATAGAATACATCTAAGAATTGCATTAAAGGGTTAGTTCACCCAAAAATGAAAATTCTGTCATTTATTACTCACGCTCATGTCGTTACACAACCATAAGAGCTTTGTTAATCTTCAGAACACAAATATTTTACAGATATTTTTGTTGAAATCCGATGGCTGAGTGAGGCCTGCATAGGGAGCAATGACATTTCCTCTCTCAAGATCCATTATTGTACTAAAAACATATTTAAATCAGTTCATGTGAGTACAGTGGCTCAATATTAATATATAAAATATAATATTATAAAGCAACAAGAATATTTTTGGTGCGCCAAAAAAAACTAAATAATGACTTATTCAGTGATGGCCGATTTCAAAACACTGCTTCAGGAAGCTTCAGAGCGTTATGAATCAGCGTGTCGAATCAGCAGTTCGGAGTGCTAAAGTCACGTGATTTCAGCATTTTGACACGCGATCTGAATCATGATGAATTATGATGATAAACACATGCCTACCGAATCCATGCGCTATATTTAAATATATCCTACTCACTTTACGACTTAAAATAGTCTAGAAAATATGAAAAATATTTGTTGCAGAATGCTGAACACATTTATAATTTACTATTAATTTAGTGTATATAGAGGTCTATGTTTGGATGAATTTTATTTTGGTGGGGCTCCACCTGCACTTACAGATGATCCGTGGCTAACTGTGACTTTAAATTTATAATTGTGACTTCAAATTTCTCTTTATTTCTCTTGTATTTTCATAATTGCAACTTTATCTCGCTGAAAGATGTAATTTATGTTTTGGCAGATGCTACATAGTATCTTAATTTTGATTGAATGATTTTTCATACAGTGCATACAATACATTAAATAATAATTTCAGCTTTTGTCTTTGGTTTCCCTGCAAATTCCCATCTTAAAGATGATGTTTCTTCTTTTCTTAAAGGACCTGTTTCTGTACCTGTCATCATGTCTCTAGATAGTGTAGACCAAGCTAACGGTGAGTCCCCCAAACTTCACTTCAGCAGACTTTTCAATTTACAAGTACAGAGTAATACATAACTAGCAATTTAACATATGGACATAATAACATTCAGACTGCTGTCAACATCCCTGTTTTTTCTTGCGCACAGATAACACAGATAAGAAATGCGCTTTCTGTCCTCTTTCCCATAGGAATCAGTTTGTTTGGTTCACCCATTCATATTATGTATAGTTGATAAGTCAGATTCAAATCAGTGAATAATTTGTTTGGACTCACTGAACCTCAATTCCTTGTGTGACATTTATGAATTTTGTGGCAAAAGATTTAAATTCTGCTGTTCTTGATTATGTAGTCAAC
This sequence comes from Megalobrama amblycephala, assembly GCF_018812025.1. Taxonomy (NCBI): domain Eukaryota; kingdom Metazoa; phylum Chordata; class Actinopteri; order Cypriniformes; family Xenocyprididae; genus Megalobrama; species Megalobrama amblycephala. The sequence goes on along the minus strand of NW_025953386.1, from coordinate 12,327 downwards.
TCTCATATAATTCAGTCTGTTATATAGATTAGTTTTATTAGAAAGTAAATTCATTAGGAATGGTGTATAAATGTCACGCTAATTGTTGTGCCCTGCTTTGATGGTGAAAATAAATCTTCATTTGCTTCATAATGTTACAACCCTGGGAACAACAAACTGGAACAGACAACAGAAATATTTTTACACTTTTATTTAAGGCCAAAACAACATATCAAAATAATTAAATTCCAAGATACATATAAAATTCCCTATTAAAAAATGACACTCCATTTCCATGGCCCTGCCCTGCTTTCCACAAATATTCAATGATTTAGCCTTCCGGTCTAATGAAAAACAAAAGAAGTCATTGTTTATAAAAGAAATGAAACCCAAGTCTTTACAGTGATACAAATGACCATCCACAAAGAAAAGAAACTGACAGCATACATACTTCTTTATAAAGAATCAACATTAAAAAGATAAGACTCTATTTATCATAGTCATTTCAATACATATTTCTTATCATCTGATAGTGTCAGAGTAGTCCAATAATATATTGAATATCTGAAATATACTGAAATATACAGTGGCAGAGGAACCCAAACTCCATCAAACTTCTGTACCGTTGTTTTCTCAAAATGTCCACTAGGTACATCAATGTGGCCACAGAAGACAGAGGAAATATGCTCTGTGTTCTGCTCTGTGAGAAATGATCGAGACGTGTTCATCTCGTGGTATAAAGGGAGTGAAATGGTGAATCAGACCAGCAATCCTGATCTCAGCATCAAACTCAGTTTACCATTAGAGCTTCATTATAATGATTCAGAGATCTACAGCTGTACGGCTGCAAATCCAGTGAGCAACAAGAGCGTCAGTCTTCACAGGAAAGAGATCTGCCAACGATCTGAGGGTACGAAAACTACATTTAACACAAAACAATCAATGACCGCTGTGCGGCTCCTGTGTCTCCAGACAAACACCTTTAATAACACAGATATTTATAAATAATTCTCTTCTCTTTCAGATTGTCTGGATCATTGTGGCGTCACTGAAGCTCTGATTCGACTGGTTTTGTCTGGTCTGGTGGGAATCGCCACTGTTTTCTTTCTGGTTGAGCATGTGAAGATCTCCTCATCTCAGAGAAGAGCTGCTGCTGCTGTATGATGATGATACTTTCATGAGACAACACCCTTGCGGTTCCTTTCATTATGTATGTGATAGTGATGAAATGCTGCAAAATCTGTTGACAGTGAAGTTGGTGTGTCTGGAGAAAGAGCTGCAAATTATTATCATCACCCTTAAAAGATGTCATGATAATGAGATGAAAAAGGGACGTTTATCTGAAAAAGTTTAGTTGAGTCATTGATTATAAACAATGTGCTGGACTCTTTTATATACATGCATTTGTTTGTGTTGTCTTAGAAATCAAAACTTGGCCCATAGTCACCCAATTGTTCACTAAAGGTAAAATGAAGAGAAATCTCCAATTGAGTTATTAACAGAATTTTTTAAAAAAGTTTCAGGGGTTGATTTAAGTGTTTGTTCACCCAAAAATGACAGTCCTGTCACCATTTACCTTAAATACTTTCTTTCTTCTGGGAAACACACAAAGATATTTTGAGAAACATTTTTTTCTGCCCATACAATAGAAGTCAATGGGCACCAATGCTCTTTAAAATATCTTGTTGAATTACCATTTTTGGCTGAACTGTACCTTTATAGTAAACAGTTCATTCCTTGCCAACTCAGTGGATAATGAACATACAATTACATTTTTTACACATTGTCACATATTCCCTGTGTTTTAAGACTCTTATTTTGATAGTTTTGTCCTATTGTTTCTGTTTATTGTTTGTTTAGGGTTTTTGATTATTTTCAGTTTCTATCTGAGATGACCAATCCTGTGTGTACATATAGCCCTTTGATTCAGTCTGTTGTTGGTCATTGTCACATTTTGTTTTGAGTTTATTCATTTTTCTCCCTACCTGTATTGTTTTTTTGTTTTTTTACAAAAGCACCAAATAGATCCTTGCCTCACAAATTACCTTTCTCCTCGACTAGAACGTTACATGCATAGTAAAAATAAAAAGATAATTCATAAATATCTTAATATCTTTCCTGCCTCCCAGATTTTGTATGAAAATTCACAGATATGAACAAATGTTCTGTTACAGTGGATTTTAGTGTTTAATTATTTTTATTATAGTATTTTTCTTTACACATACATATATTACCACTTAAGTGGTTTATTATAATCATTATCATCATCGTCACCACCACTATTAACATCTTCATCATCATCATCACCACTATTGGGAATATTTTTACTATCATCATTACTATAATAATTACTATCATCATTACTATCTTCACAATCATTTATATTATTTTTTCTATTATAATCATAATCTCTATAGTTTTTATGCTGCACATGCTGTACAGGTCTTCCACTTTCTTGTCTCGTCGATGCATCATCTATCAGGACCTCACTTAGACTGTCTTCATCTTCCAGACAAGGTATCCCATCCTCCATCCTGAAAGATTCACCTGTAGCCTGTTCACCTGCTAATTGTAAGAAAATGAGAGTTTTGCATCATTAGTAACTGTGCCAGTCAACTGACCCTCATTTGTTGTTCAAAGCTATTAGGTTCAACAATATGGAAGTAAACTATACTTACACTTTAATAGTCTTTTTAATGATTTACCTGTCTATGCCAATTGTGTAATATCTATGTAATATCTTTTTCGATTGGTAATTGATTTAATTGAGCATAATTTGATCATTCATTGTAACAGTGTTAGCTCAATTTAAAAATTACATTGACAGACCTATCAAAAATACATAAAAATGTAAACCATATAGACAATGATCTAAATACATTTCTTCAATAAGCATGGTGTTTTCTATTTCTGAATTAGAAATGATTTTGAGGGGGCTTAAAATCATGTCAGATTGGGGTTATCATCTTAAAACTAATGAAGATCAACAAGAATCTCACAAAGTTAAGATACAATCTATCAAGAAAAGGTGCACTATGCAATTTTTTTTTGTTCAAAATTAACATTTAAATAAGAGTCAATACATCATCAATCCTTCCAAAACATGTTTTAATCTTACCTTGATTCACTATGGTAAGCCTAGTATAAGTGTTTATATTTTTGATTGGGTGGGATGGTTTTTGCAGGAAATTGCATACATACGTCACTAATATGTGTCTCATCATATCCATAAATAAAGAAAAGATGATCCGGCTATTTTTACGCGCGTCTAGTGTGGGAGTATCATAGGTTAGATGTCAAATGTGACGTGTAAACACAGCAGATCACTGATTGGTCAGAGAGAATCGTCACTACTAGCGTCATTGGATGTGAAACATCAAACCCGCTAGATTTAAATAGTAACAGCCACCACAGTATCATTTGTTCACGCGACTTTTTTTTAAACAACTTGCTTTAAAGGACTGTCACACAAAACTGGAAGAAAAAAAGAAAAAAAAAAAAAAGAAAAAAAACTGTATCGTGGTCAGTACACAAGGTGACTCGTTGGAAGCGGAGGAGCGGATCCACCGCAGAGGCGTCACAACTATAAACAATCATAATCCCACCCACTTTGAAGCGGTACTAAACTGCAGTGGAAAAGCAAACCGAAAGTAAGCGAGCCATATCGAAGCAAACCGAGTTGTTCCACGCAGTGGAAAAGCCCCAAAAATATCTAGCCTCTGGGAATCACCTGTTTTAAACAAACGCCTAACAGAGGAGAGTCTGTTGGTAAAAAGAGAACGAGACAGAGCTCGTAATAAAACAAGAATCAACATTGGCTTGTCTTTTCAGAGATGACAAGAACTGATGGATTTGAAATTTTGTAAAAGCGATGTGGAGATGATGGTGTTTTTATTACTCAACAGGCGAGTAAGGTGTTTTATTAAACAGATGAATTGCCATATGTAGCTCTCTAACAGAGTTCATTGTAAAGCATTACCAGAAAAGTTACGACATTTCTTAAAAAATACAGAAACACACTGCAAAAGTTCACAACACAAGCAAATACAAATACACGCTGCAAAAGTATTTGCTTGTGTTGTGAAGTTTTGCAGAATGTTTCTGCATTTGGGCGCGTTGTGAACTTTGCAAAAAACGACTTGTCAAACTGATAAAGATGTTTTCTCTATTTGCATGTGTTTTCTTCATTTGCAGCGTGTTGAGCTCTCTCGGCCACCGTACAAATCCCTAAGAAAATTAGATATACTAAACAGATTTACTAAACAGGGCAAATTGGCGTGATAGCGCAATCCCATAAAAGCTCCGATGGGAGCGGAAAGTTCAGCTTGTGATCTATTGACAACACGCAAATTATAGAACACAGACACAACCGGATCATTTCAATATTGACCAATCTACAATCTACCAAGAGCAGCACAAATTAGCGTCTGGTTTAAGACATGTTTTTTTGGGCAATAAAAAAAAAAATGGTGCAAATACCAGTAAATTGACCAGGGCAAACCATAGTAAATCACCTTGCTTGATTCATCTAAATACTCTCCTCCCAAAATTTTTATTAAAATCTCCTACAAATGCATATGCAACAATGTCAGCCACAAAAATAACTGCGTCCTCGACTTTTCAGCTCTAATTTTTCACTGCATGTCTTAATCCTGACAGTAATATTATAACTCCAAGAGCACAAGCTGATAGTAAACCTTGCCCTTAATATTTAATGATATTTGTTCATGATACAAAACTCACCTCCACTGGTGCTTTCACTGCAAGAATTGTTCTCCTCTGAATCCCCTGCATCATCACCAGCTTCAGACTGTTTGTGCTTGTTCTGTATGAACTTGACAAGAATGTTTAAATCACAATCAATTAATACCAAATGTAATACCAAAATAAACAGAATGAACCAGTCAATGTAAATAATGAATGACATTTTAATGATCTACTTTAACTTTCCTTTTTCAAGCAAAATATCTCAAGGAACTTTACAAGTCATTCACAAATACTTGTACAAATTCCCGAACAAACGAAAGTGCACTGTTGAATACACAGTGTTCTGTGAAGACTGCTGTTAATTTGTGTTATGATATTAATACAAAAACAGAAGTGCTGCTTAATTTTCCTGTCATAATACTTGCCTTTTTACACCAGTAGTAAATTAAAATGACCCCTGGGATGACCACTGCAATGACCAATATGATGACCACTGCAATGACCGCTGCGATGCCCACTGCGATGACCACTGCAGTGCCCCATGACATGCCATTTGTCTCAGGTGGGTCTGTGGCTTTGGTGGAATAGGATTCAGTAGGCTCCCATGATGGAGGATCTGACTCTGGGCTGGGGGTACTGAGCAGTTGACCTAAATAGAACAAAATCAACAAAAACAACTAAAGATATAAATTTCTTCAAGAAGTTGCTAGAGAGTTTTGAGAAGATGCTAGACAGCTAAAAGGGTGTTTAAGGGGGCCTAAGTGCAAGGACAGGACTGGATGGAGACTGAGCAGTGAGAAAATACTGTATAAAGTTAGTTTCTCATGTCTGCAAGGTGAGATGTATCACATACTATATGTACTGTATACAAGTTATTTTTTATGAGTTAGGCCTATATTTTTTTATAGCAGAATTTATATTACTTAAAATGTCTAGTTCAAAAAAGGTCAACCTTTTAATTTTGCAGATCAAAAACGTGTGAGATTAGAAAATGAATCCAGCAAACCCAAAGCAAATGATAACGGATGATTGTGGTCCATCATGAATGTGCAAAAACAAACAACTATGTCTATAAATGAAGGTGTGGAACAGCATGAGGGTGAGTAATTAATGACAGAATTTTCTTTTTTGGGTGGACTAACCCTTTAACACTAAGTTGAAATAATATGGGTTGACGGCTTCAAGAGGCAAATATGATCAATCTTTACAAGATGTAGATAAAAATCAAGAGCTTTCTTTCTGTTCCTTAAAAGTTGGTCTCTGCAGCTCTGTGGATAGGTTTAAACAGGAAACTCTTAACCCAAGAACTTTTACTGCTCTCTACCTGTTTCCGCGGGGCGCTACTGTAAAAAAGAACGTGGGTACAACTTCCGGTGAGGCGGCGGAAGTAGCATACCAATGGTATTTTGTGTGCAAATTAGCAAAGAGTCTAAGTGTTTTTTGGATCATTGTTTAGTTGCAAACCTTTATGAGAGATGTCGTTACGGCACTCAGTGATTTCAGTTTAGTACATTTATTTGTTAATAATATCACAATACAATAAACAGTTTTCGTGCCCTTAATTGCCCTTTAATTTACTGACCTTCCACAAAAGTGCTGCTGCATGACTACAACAGCATCCTGACCCTGCAATACATGAACATCCCGCTGTCTGTGCGTCACTGATGCTAGCACCAAAGCCTTATGATGTTATATTTTACTCCTAACGTGTCATGCGTGCCAGAGTCAGTCGTGTTACTTATGTTAACCATTGCGATAATAAATACACACGTTAATGGAAAATATCAGAGACTGCTTGAGGAATGTAGACAATTCTTATATGATTATAATTGTGTATTTATTTGGTTTAATGTTTTATCTGTCTCTTCCCTGTGCCTGTTGATTCCTGACAAATGCATATCTTTCACAGATTCACACACTCCGGTTAACTCGTATAACTCATAACTCCTGTTGTCTTCTCATGAGCTCCCTCTGTTGCTCTGGCTGAAAGGATCAGGATAGATAGGCGGAGAGATCGCGCAAACATCCTCGGATTGCAATCATCGCACAATTTAGAGGAAAATCAATAGAAAAGCTCAAAAAAGTGATGTAAACATAGGGTATGTTATCAATATATTTCTAAATGTGTAAGCCTTTGGACTTTAAAGCCATAATGGAGTTGTTTTGTGCATTCTTGTGATCGTAAATAAATGGAAGCAGGCGCAACTGAATAGGTCTGTGTTTTCTTTTTATGTCAATATAAATATCAGTTAGATTTAGCATGATTGATGTGCACTCCTGACATAAATTAATAAATTACTGTTACTGTAACATTTTTTATTGTAAAACACTGTTCAAATATTGATGCTGGAATCTTACATCTTTAAGTAAAAACAAACATTCGCAAGTTTGGATCGTAAATCTTGAATTACTGTCAACTGTTGAATGAATGAGTGTCACGTCCAGCTTGTTTACTCCGAACTGGAAGACACTCCCACGTTTGACGCAAGGCCTCATGGGGAAACTTGTGGATAGAAGAACTAGTAGGCTATGGCAAGCCGTTTTTGATTTTTGTTCACATCTCAGGATATGAATTCTTGATATCAACAATTCAGTTGTTGATATCAGGAACTACATTTCCACTAGTAACAATGTTCATTCTTGATATCAACATTTGAATTTCCACTAGTAAAAACTAGAATTCTTGATATCTGTAATTGTATTTTCACTAGTGAATCGTCACCATAGGCTGCCATTCAAATTCAATTGTTGATATCAAGAATTGAGTTCTTACTAGTTGAAATTTCAATTTCACATATCAGAAATACAGTTCTTACAAGTAAAAATCTTAATTTTTGATATCAATAATTACATTGCTACTAGTAAAATGCGAATTTTTGATATCAAGAATTCAAATGTCACTAGTTGAAATGTCAGTTCTTGATATCAAGAATTCAAATGTCACTAGTTGAAATGTCGGTTCTTGATATCAACAATTGAATTGCTACTAGTAAAAATATAAATTTTTTATATCAATAATTTGATTGTTACTAGTGTCGATGTTAGTTTCTGATATCATGAATGTGATTGTTACTAGTAAGAAAGTCATTTTACCTATCTGAAATTATATTGATATCAGAAATACATTTTCAGATATCAAAAATGAACATTTTAGATTTAGCATGATTGATGTGCACTCCTGACATAAATTAATAAATTACTATTACTGTAACATTTTTTATTGAAAAACATTGTTCAAATATTGATGCTGGAATCTTAAATCTTTAAGTAAAATGTGAATATTTGATATCAAGAATTCAATTGTCACTAGTTGAAATGTCAGTTCTTGATATCAACAATTGAATTGCTACTAGTAAAAATGTTCATTTTTGATATCTGAAAATGTATTTCTGATATCAATATAATTGTTGATATCAAGAACTGGCATTTCAACTAGTGATAACTGAATTATTGATATCAAAAATTATGATTTTTACTAGTAAGAATTGTATTTCTGATATGTGAAATTGGAATTTCAACTAGAAAGAAATGAATTCTTGATATCAACAATTGAATTTGAATGGCAGCCTACAGTGACATTTCAAATACAATTACAGATATCAAGAATTCTAGTTTTTACTAGTGGAAATGGTAATTCAACAATTGTTAGTTACTAGTTGAAATGTAATTCCTTATATCAAGAATTAGCATTTTAACTAGTGAAAACTGAATTGTTGATATCGGGAACTCATATCCTGAGAATGAATAAAAGTCAAAACGGCTTGCCATAAACTAGTGGTAAGAAGAAATGTTGTTATCTGCTTTACACGCAGGCGCAGAACACACGTGCTAGCTGACAGTCAGCTGTAGTGCTTTCGGTGTGTTCAAAACGGTTCAAAAGCAGCTTTTTTAGACGACAGCGAGCGCAGTTTGTTTGCGTCGTTTGGTGTGTTTGGAGTAGCAATTGTGCTGGTTTGTTGTAAAAACCTGGCAACCCTAACAAACGAATAAGTAGCTGAATTCAGCCTCGACATGCACGACAAAACATTTCAAGAGCAATTTAGACACAAGAACAATGACATAGCCTACCACTGGCTTTGATGATCAACGTTTTCTCTACCACGTCGTTGGCAAAAATTTTGGCACGGTAACATCCATCACTCGCATTATTAAGTGGAGTTACAGAGACACTCTTCTCCCCAATGTCGAATGAAAATGTGGAGCAGCTCTTTTCGGTACATCCAGACTCCTTCTCTTTAGCGGAACAGTAGTTGCAGATCTCTCCCCCCAGCTGTTTGCAGTTTATACTTTTGTATAGTATCACTCGTCTGAAACGACTGAGATTAAATCCAGATTTCTCGTCGAGAAGGACGACTTTCTCTCCCCTCCTTGCCTCCACTCCCTCACTGGCGCTCACAACACCTGATAAAATGAATATTTGTACTGTACATTAGCATTCGCGTTTTTTTTAGATTAGAAAATAATTTGATATTTAAATATCCGAGAGAGTTATATCACGTAGGCTACCTGCTATAACAAGGGTTACTAGTATCGTGGAGAAGCCATTCATTTTGTCTTGTCACTGGTATAATTTGAGGAAAAGTGCCTCGACAGATCGGGAACTGCGAGGGGAGGGTCCTCAACTTTCAGCCAATCACTCACTCAGGTGTGGCTAGTTTGTTGTATTTACGTGGACAGGTATGGCAAAGAAAGTTCGAGAAAGATGTTTTGACCGGTTTCATCCGCTTTTTTCCGGTATATATAGAGTCTTCAATCGCATAGATGGTACAATGTTGTTAACTATCCGTTCTGTTATTATAACTTACTTGTTTTGCGCATGTTTTTACTCGTCGTGGACTGAACATTAGCGCCCTAGGGCGCTAAAAATGAGTCAAATGGTGTATTCATGTTGTGTATTTCTTACGATGCTTAATCTTATTAATTTACCATATATGGACTGCTCTATTTATCCATCCATCCATATAGTAAAGAATTCTCTCTGTTTTATGTTTTATCTAAGTCATCATTCACAGCATAAACAAGCAAATGTTTCATTCATCTGAAAATTAAACATTAGAAATGGTAATTTTAAATAGCGTTTGTTCACTTTATATTTTATAGACGCTTCACACAGCATCATTAACACGTCCCTCTGATAACACAGCTATCTAGTCAAATTAAATCTCAATAATTCACTCATATCAAAAAGCATTTTGTTGTGAGTGTGTTCGGTCATATTTAATGAGAGACACTGTAAACATACAGTGACTAGAGAAGAAAATGGGATCACACTGTATTGTTTTGACAAATATCAGCACATCTGTTGAGTTTTATCAGCAAAATAATCATTTGAAGAAAAACAGATCAGGTTTGTAACCAAAATATATCAGTTTATGATGAGCATGAGTTTCCTAATTAATTTCTCTCGATATCATGAACTCAGTCTACAGGTGTTTAAAATCGAATCCTCATGTTTAGTCTCTTCCAAAACCAAAATGAAGCAAAATTGTACTTGGAGCAATAAAACTAAAACCCTACAGGAATAAGACAAAGCAAAAAAGGGTTGCTTTCCACAGCAAAGTCACACCAAAACAAAATCTCCACACTTTGAGTCCGATTTAACGACGGATGGACTGGTGGGTTTGATCTCTGTGAGGTTTGGGAACCTTGTTGGCTGGTATGAGAACTACTGAAATACAAAAGTGGGCGAAGGATCTTGATCAGTCGCTCTGCTCTCCTCTGGTGTTTGTGAGTCAGGAGGAACCAGTGTCTTAGAGGACTTTGAGTCTTATAGAGGCGTTCAGTCAGTGGAAAAGAGATCTCCGGCAGACGGGAGGGGGGCGAGACCGCCGGTGACGTTCGGTAGGAGAGACAGATCCGGAAGACTCTGGATGTGCGACTTGAGCTCCTTCCGCACTTGTGTGACACGAGCGAGTTTCTGCTTGTATTCCTGCAAGAACACATGATAATCAATAAATGAATGAATGAATGGATCAGACAATGTACACTACCATTTAAACTTCTGCTTTTTATTATAGTCGAGAGTAATTGGTCTTTTTATTGAGAGGAACTGAATAATTAAAGGATTAAAAGAGAGTTAAGGGAATAAAGAGTAAGACATAAGAAGGGTAAAAAGAAGTCTAACCATTTATGAAGGGATCAATTTAAACTATTTGCAAATTATATTTTATTTTGAAATATGGACACATTCACTCTTAATCGTATGTCTAATATTCTGAAAACAAAATATTTATTGTCTCGTCACATTATGGATTACATTAATCATATAAATAATAGCATATTTTCAATTTAAACAGTGAAATTTGATTTAAAAAAAGTTGAGTAGTTTGCATCAATGGACATTACTGTCAGTCGTTTAATATTTATATTGTAAAACAGCCATCAAATATTAAATGTTTAGTCAATTAACATTTTACCACCCGCATGTTCACTGTTTAAACTAAAGCATCATGTTGTAATTGACACTGATCTTCTGTCGTAGTAATGATATTTCACAATATTACTGTTTTTTTTAATCAAATAATTGCAGCTTTGGCGAGTATAAGAGAATTAAACTTTTGAACACTAAGGTTTTTCAGAAATGTTTAATCAATGCATTAACCTAAAAATGTCTTTCCAAACATGTTGGACTTACTTTCTTCTATGAAAAACAAAAGGAAACACTTTATAGAATATCAGAGCTTGTTTTCAAGCTCCAAAAATGAAAAAAAGTACCATAAGAATATCAAAAGCATCATAAACGTTGTCCCATATGACATGTTGCTATATTCAAAGTCTTGTGAAACTGGTTTTATGTGAGGAATTAGACCCATATTAGAAAAGGGCATATTTATCGGTGAATATAATGATTCAATTTTGGTCTTTTTGTCACATAAAGATATTGTATGACTTCAAAGATCTTGGAGTGAGGCACATAAGTCATATGGATTACTTTTATATTATTATTTTGTCCATTTTGGAGCTGGAAGGTAAAAAAAAAAAAATCATGTTCACTTTCAACAGCAGCTCTGATATCCATCAGAAAAAAGAAAATCATGGCTTGAGGGAAAAAAAACAAATATTTTTAGTTCAAGTCTCATACCTCCAGTTTCTTCTCCCTCTCGTTGAGCGCCTCCTTCTGGCTCTGGATGTATTCTGTCAGCATACGGGCCAGCTGTCTGCGGTCCTCTAACTCCGCGGCCAGACGTCCGTTATACTCGGCCAGCAGCAAACAAGCCTCGTCCACCGTCTTCGACAGCTTATCTGCCGCCTGTTTATCTGCAGAGGACATGGAGAGATTCGTCAGAAAACCACTTCCTGTCAGACAGGGTTAGGGACCATTCACACAGGACACGCGTGGTTAAAAACACAAGGTGCAGGTCAGAACGAAAGCTTGTGAGATGCGTTGTTTAAAAGTTGAACTTTATTTACTGGGTTTTTAGAGTGGTGTGTCATGTGCAAGATGCTGCAAAAGACAAGATGGGAGCGTGATGGTCAAACATGTGCATCTAATGCAAGTTTACAAGGGAAAAGCTGTGCATTAGCCCTAAAAACCTTACATATGCACACTTACAAGGTCACCTGCGAGGACTCACCTGTGATCTTCTCTAGAAGAGAAACGTCCTGCACTTCCTGTGGAAGTGATGCGATCTTCTGTCTCAC